>NC_044000.1:20262500-20370000 GCF_902150065.1 Myripristis murdjan
TCCTTCTCTTCCTCCTCTTTGTTCTCCTCTCAGTACACTGAGTTTTCTCGTCTCAGCAGAAGCTCTGTGCTATCCTAAAACCTCAGGCCTTGTCGTCCACATCTGCAGATGGAGGGAGATGGAGAGGGAGGGGGGCAAGGAAGGTGGAAGGAGAGAGAAAAAACAGACAGGAGAGAGAGAAGGTCACTCCATGACTTGCTGAAGAAAAGCACAAAGAGAAAAGAGGACAGAACAGAATGAGACACGGTGACAGAGAGAGGGGCAGAGAGGGAGAGAGAGAGAGAGAGAGAGAGAGAGAGAGAGGGAGGGAGGGAGATACTCTATTACATTAGTGGCACACAGTGGCCCTCTGCGCTAAGCTCCTTATAAAACGCTAACCTGATTTTAGGCCGAGAAATGAGAGTAGAGGAAAAAATAAAGCTCCCGTTGGAAAGAGGACAGGCTTCACTGCTGATAGAATTGTTTACACATTACACCAAGTTGGGACAGCCCCGTACTATCACAGGTGCAAGAAGGGGCTGTCTTGGACATAACAGGGACCAGTCATCTCCCAAGTCGTGGTGAATTGCCTTTTGTAGGTCTTTTAAACATTATAACAAACCCAAATGTACCCCACATTAACATGAACATGATCTTTTATCACATTCTGCATTGCTCGGTATTATGCAGTGGAGAGTGACTGCAGAGATGTGTGTGTGTGTGTGTGTGTGTGTGTGTGAGGGATCATGAGGCAGGGGGTGAGAGCTGAACTACAAGGCCAGCCTGAGCATGCGTAAGATTTAAAGAAATGAAATCTAACTACTTCTCGGCACAACAAATAGAGGAGCTTTGCATGTGCACTGCTTCGAGACGTTTACATGCATCATCTATCAGGTGACCGCTTTAACCAAGGCCTCATGGGAGGGAATACTGACAAACCCTCCTACGTGTTTAAGGATCAAAAATGATCTAGTCAGTGTGGTATGCATAAATCAAACTTCAGAATTCCCGTTTGGAAGTAAGGGAACGGAGCATTATCTAGGCAAGTGGGCTACAATCAGTGAAAGGCAGGAGGTGAAAGCACCTCAGTATCCAGAATGGGGTCTCTAAATCCCATGCAGTCTCTTCCACCAGAATAAAAATCAGCATGACATCTGGATTACATGGAGCAACCTACATCCATGACATAACTACTACATCTGGGATTCTAGTAATATTTGATTCAGCATTTTAATTCCATTGAATTAGGTGCCACATGGCTTTGATGTTGTCTGTGACATAATCTGCACATAAAGGGCAATATGGACATGCAAGCCTAGGTCATCCTATAATGGGAATGCAATAGAGAGATGCTGTATCCTATATAAAGCAGCTATGCTTTAATGAGCCTTGTGTGTAATTGTGCACATGTGATATATGGGGCAGACTGTGAGATTTATACAGCAAAGACTGCCTTTTTTTGGCTTTGTCCGTTCACAAGGAATTCAGTGGCAGTCCAGAGTAGTGCAGCGACATGCCTTCTGATCAGTGCTGGTCGTTGCTTTCTGATGGATTATAATTCCTTCCTCTCTGAGCCCAGATGAGGACTGCACATATCGAGATTAAGGCCGAATAGATAGATAATCCGATCACTGCGCTGCGGGTTACCATTCATTCAAACAGATATTTGTCCCCATGAAAATGACACTCAGTCCATCACAACAGAAAACAGTTGACATATTGAGCCACATCACGTCCCTTTTTCTGCTAAAAAGTAGAGCAATGTTCAGTCTGGACATTCAGTCTGGATTCTGCTGTGATGTAAGTGAAATGGCAACCAACTACATCACCACACCACGAATAAGACCTCCAAATATACACAGGCAACAGCTTTATTTATAATGATGAAATATTTGGAATGGAATCACATTACCGTGTACAATGCCCCCTTTACTTATGAACCTGGTTACACAGTGGACGGCAGTCAAATCAAGATGAAAATATGCCAACAAACCACTGCACACACTTGTGCTACCACCCAGATAAAAGGATGTTTCTTTTTAACTCTGTTAAAAACTGTATTCAGTATGTGTGACAGGATAATTTGTTTAAAAACACTGTTGACTACTATCAGAAAGTTGTAAGTTAAAAGGTAGGACTTCTCAAAAAATATTCTTAAATAACAAAAAAGGTACTAAGGCAGGTGAGGGATGGGGAGGATGTGGATTATACAAATAGAGGTTGTGCACTAACATTTTACACATCTTGAAATAACGGCTGGAATGTTTTGTTGAATGATAATAACATCATTTTAGGTACTAGACCAACCTACCCTGAGCAAACGGATATTGTTGTCTGAACTTGATGTTCTGTTGTAGCCTAAATTCAAAGGAGATGGACCTTACAGTCTATGGGATGGATGCCAAGATACACAGAAGCAGCCTAATTGAAAGAAAGTAAGATGTTATTTGGGTTAAATGCAGTCGTAGCTGGTAATCCTTTGTCCTAATCTCTGATGGAACACAAAAACAATAGTGGAAAACATGTAAACAAAACTCAAAAGAGGCTGGGCCATTATAAAAGCACCAAAAAGATTTAATTCATAATTGAAAAATGAGCAAACATATTCCTACCAGATGGCACTCACCTGAGCTTTTTAAAAAAAGAGAACAGGCCTGTTGTGGGAAATCCGCAAAACCCAAAGCCAGTCATTTAAAAATGGACTAGTGCCTTATAAGATGCATATCAATAAAAACTAAGTATGGTCATTTTTAAAATGGAAATGTGAACAGCAAAGATCCCTATTAATTCTACATCACCTAAACAAGAAACCAAGAGAAAAAATATTTTATCATACAGAAATATGTAAACATCTGATAAAACATAAGCAGTATATTCAATAATAAAAAAGTTACCAGTAGTAATTGCTTAATTAATTGCAGCGAAGTAGCTTTTCTTAAGGCAAACACATTTTATGTGAAGGCACAGATTAAAGCTGGTGAATAAGCTGATCCAGGGTGCATGCATCTCATAATGCCTCATAATGTCTTTGTGTGTTTAGTGTGAAAAATGTCTACAGTGGTCTCCTGGCACTGCCTCAGGTCATAGTCACAATATCCGATGGAGAATCGGCCCTGCGGGAGAGAACGAACACTGTTTACACCCAGTGCAGTCAATACCTGTCAGCTCATAATTACAGTCAATTAGCACAGTAAGTCCAGCACCGGAAACAACAGTGAGTGAATTAATCATGAAATATGACAGCTTACCTTATGTTTCTTGAAGTAATCCAGCCCTCTTCCAATCTTGATGATCCAGCCATTGTCAAACCTAAAAAAGCACTATTATCACTACAATGAAATAAAGCCATAACTGTGAGTAGTAAAAATGGAAATCAAACACTATACAAAATTACAAAATAAAATATTCATCATCTGACAAAATGATGGCCATAGAGTAAAGAACCTTGTTTGTTATTATTTGATATTATTATTTATTATTAACCGTATTATTTTGGGGATGGAATTGAAATGTAATGTTTTGTGTGTGAGCAATGCTGCTTTACATGCTGAAGACCTGCATTCGCACCTGATCTCCCTGTCATGGATGGTGGAGGAGTACTGCAGCTCCAAGGACACTCCCTGGGCCTGCAGGCTCTGCTTGAGCTCGGCCAGCGCGCTGCTCTGCTGCCCGCTGCTCTGCTGCCCGCTGTCCACCTGCAGCACAGGACAAACAGTAAAACAACAACAGAAACTCCAGAGAGGACTGGTGGTGGTGGTGGTGGTGACGTGTTAAACGCCTTACTTCATCCTGTGAGGTGAGGAGGTGGATCCTTTTCACTTTGCAGGGAGCTTTTAGCAGCATCTCGCAGAACCGCAGGAAGTTGTACAACTGCAGGGGAAGACGGCGCCAGAGATGATAGTGGAAGTTCAGTAAAGTTTTAACGTGCTGAAACTGTGTGTGTAATAATCATCACTGGGTTTAGTATAGAATCACAATTACTGTGCACAGTGGCTTTGACTGTGGTGATCTGTGACTGACACAGCAGGAGGGTTACTGGAAAAACTACATAAAGCATACACAACAAGAAGAAGAATTTAAAGAAGAAGAAGAAGAAGAAAAAGAAAATGAGGAGGAGGAGAAGGAGGAGAAGAAGAAAAGAAGAAGAAGAAGAAAAAGAAAAAGGAGGGAGAGGAGGAGTAGGGGAGAAGAAGAAGAAGAAGAAGACAAAAAAAGGGGGAGGAGGGGGAGATGGAGAAGAAGAGATGGCAGAAGAAGGAGGAGGAGAGAAAGAAGAAGAAAAAGAAAAGGAGAAGAAGAAAAAGGAGGGCGATGAAGAGACAAAGAAGAAGGAGGAGGAGAGAAGAAGAAAAATGAGGAGGAGAAGAAGAAGAAAAAGAAAAAGAAGAAAAAGAAAATGGAGGGAGAGGAGGAGGAGTAGGGGAGAAGAAGAAGAAGCAGAAGAAGAAGAAGAAGAAGAAGAAGAAAGAAGAGGAGGAGGAAAAGAAGAAGAAGAAATACATTTATGCAGCCCTTTTCAAAATAAGGTTACAAAATGATTTATAGAGACACGGGTGTAAACACAGGTAATAAAATCCAACAAAGGAAAAGGACAGAATAAAAGTAAGAGGTGAAAACAATTAGAGCAAATCAACCGGTAAGTGGAATAAATAAGACAATAAAAATACAGCGTCTGTGCAAAGGAAGGCTCTACCTGATGGATGTGGCGTATGTACGGGTCCTCCACCCACACCTCTGTGAGCGAGCTGCTGATGTACGGCTTGAACAGAGACTCGTAGCTGTAACCTGTGGCATCCTCCGCTATCCTGATCTGTTCATGGTACTTCCCATCTGGTACAACAAGAAAAACATTGTTAAAAATTAAGTAAATAAATAAAAGTAAAAAAAAAAAAAAAAATCAGGCAGAGAAAAGAGGAGAAGAAAGAGGTTTAGTTTAGTTTAGTTTAGTGTCAGTTAGTTTCAAGAGTGGGTTTGCTCAATTCAGTTTAGTTTTTATTGTTTTGTTGTAGTTTGTATTATTTTAAGTGTTCATTTTGGTTTTATTATTAGGATTATTATTATAATAAGGTAGGTATTCATCAGGGGCAAGAGGTATTAAACTACAAACACAACAATTTGTGAAGGCAGTTAGTTAGTTTTGTCAGTACACGTCTAGTTTTTATTTTTACTTCAGTTAAGTAAAATGTTTTTTCTTCCACACGTAGTTTGGCTTTGCTCTGGTCAGCAGGCGGCGGTCAGCTACCTTCTTTCAGCTGGTTCACGTGCACTTTGATCTGCTCGGCTCGGTCCATGTAGCCCTTTATCTTCTCTCTGTAGTGCAGCTTCTTCGAGTCCTCTTTCACAGCTGGGGGACACGTGGAGACACGGACATGAGGAATGAGGAGGAATGAGGAGAAATGAGGGAGGGAGGGAGGGAGGGAGGGAAGGGGAGAGAGGGAGGGAGAGAGAGAGACAAAGGGGAGAGAGAGACAGAGACACACAGAGAGAGAAGAACAGCAGAAAGAGAGACAGAGAGACAGGAGAGAGAGAGAGAGAGAGAGAGAGAGAGAGAGAGAGAGAGAGAGAGAGAGAGAGAGAGATTGTAATCATTCCTGTTTTGTTGTGTCCTGTTATGTATATAAATATTCATATATTTGGTATATTTGCTGATTTCTTGATGTTTGCATGTTTGTGATTACATGACATCAACATCACACACATTGTAACTAAACACACTGTCATGATCAGATGTTTTTGTTTTGCTTTTGTTGTTTTATACGTGTACAAGCTGTGATTCTGGATATGAATGAATACTGATCTCTTGTCTTCTATTTGATGTCTGCTTTGGCAAAACAAAAGCCAGTTTGTCATGGTGTGTGTGTGTGTGTGTGTGTGTGTGAGAGAGAGAGAGAGAGAGAGAGAGAGAGAGAGAGAGAGAGAGAGAGAGAGAGAGAGAGAGAGAGAGAGAGAGAGAGAGAGAGAGAGAGAGAGAGAGAGAGCCCTGTACCTTTGAGCACGTCCATGAGCAGCTGGATGCCCTCCTGGTAGCAGACCAGGGCCTCCTGGAAGCGGCTGCTCTGGTCCAGCTCCACGGCTCTCTTCAGGACGGAGACAGCAGACGCCTCCATGCCTGACACATGGTTCTGAGACATAGCTTCTGTCTGTCCCGCGGTTTTAGACGACTACTACAAAACCAACACGGAAGTCATGCTTCACTGGTCGAAGTTACTCACACAAACCTCACAAATAGCGCAGTTATCCTGGAGGAGAACCGGCTTGGTGTACCTGTATAATGCTCAGAGACGTCGGTGCGCCACCAAAATATTTCCTGGTGAAACACATAAAACCACCTCTCTAGCTGTCAGGCGAGTACAAATGAGGCAAAGGGTGAATAAAGTACATATAATTAAACATTTAAAATACAGATACGTTTCTTTATTATGTGTTTTTTAGTCTGAAATAATATAGTATTTATGAATTTCCTGTAGGAACTGAAATAAACAACCCTCTTCAAAAGGGAAGAATTTAAATGTTACACGTCCGTACATCCGGTGAAGAGAAATGTCATAATAGAAACGTGAGACTCCGTTTTCATGTTTTTTTTGCCGCACATTTGTGAAGTTTGAAGTTTTACATGTGATTTAGCGACAATGCGCGGTGTGTGTGTTTTATAATACCCAGTCAGGTGTGATCCGCGAGCGGCCACTCGCAGGTGCCGTGGCTGTAACCTTGGCGTGCGTGCGGTGCGGTGCGGTGTGTGCGGTAACGTTAGCAGCAAGTTAGCAGAAGTTAGCCCAGCGCACAGAAAACATGTCGCTTTTCTGTTTGAAGCCTTCGTCACTAAAGGTAAGAATGTAGCTCTTTGTGGTGTCCACTTTCTGACAGATGCTCTAAAGAGTCTGTAGGGTCAGTTTGGGGCAGAGAAAATCTGACATGTCCATTGTCAAGGGGGTTTCTTGACCTCTGACCTCAGGATTTCTCAGTGAAAATGGGCTCGATGGGCACCCACGGGTCTCCACTTTGCAGACATGCCCACCTCATGCTGATCCCATGAAGTTTGGGGCACAACCATTCAGGTTTTTGCATGCAGTGCAAATGTGTTATTTTCGCCTGATTCTAATATGGTGTATTTCTGCAGACTGGAGTTGCATAAATTGCCTCTTAGTCTTTTGCGGATTCTGTGAGCTCAGTTCAGTGAGCTTTATTTTATTCTAGTGAGACCATTTTTTGAAATGTGATGTCACTGTATAAAATGACCTGTTGTGACCTCTAGGATAATCAGAGCCTCATGAAAAAAAAATCGTAATAAATCATAATATTGATTCGCAATACATATCAAAGCGGCACCCAAGTATCATGATAGCATTGAATTGGGAAATGAGCATCCCGGCCCTAATAATATTATGTATATCAATGAACTTTATTTCACTCTTGATGATTATATGTCAATCAGTCAAGTCATTTTGAGTCAGAAACAACCACAGAATGACTTGATTAATTGAAATGTAACAATCAACAGTGAAATCGAGTCATTTCGAGGCAAAGGCAATCTTTCTGGCACAAGGTAGGAGCTTCGATCACTTTTTGGCAAGGGGAAAATATCAGTAATTGCTGTGCCACAGGAACCTGGCTGCCATAAAGTGAGTGTTAGCTGTAGAGTTAGACATCCAATATTGTCACAGTATCAGTGCCGAGGTGTTTGTTTAATAGTATGATGCTGAATTTTATGTGTATCTCCCAGCCCTACATGGAAAGTCAGTCATGTGCTTCTTCACTGTAGTGCAGGCATGTTTGGTCTGTTACCTTTACATTTCCATCGCAGTGGCATCACAGTACCAGCCATCATGTTTCCAGTTTGTGCCATCACCGTTTGTGTGTGTTTACAGATTCTGACAGAAGCCACACTATCATCTTGCCCGTGGTTTGTCCCTCTACGTAGCAAAGTTTCCAAAGCACGAATCCCAAAAGAGGTATGTGGTCAATGACAGAGTGGCATTATCTTTAAATGGAAATAACCTGGTCTCCTCCTGCCCTGTTGGCATGTTCTGACCCATTAAACAGGCCAGCATTGCTTCTCTTCTAATAACAAGAAGTCTTTCTTGTCTTTTTTTCCCCACAGCTTTTTATTGAGAGATCTAAAGAACATGAGAAGTACGGCGGCGACCCAAACCAGCCTCATAAACTGCACATAGTCACACGGGTCAAAGGTGTGGTGCGAAGACCGTACTGGGAGAAAGAGATGGTCAAACATCTTGGGCTTGAGAAGGTAAGGCGTTTGTTGAATCCTACATATTGAAACAAAACAGGTTGCCTTCCTCTGCAAAATCAGAAGTTGAAAAAAAAAAAAACAAAACAATGTGAAAACAGGGGTGTTGAAATTAAGGAAACACAAATACAAGACCTCCAACAGTCTAGATGTGGTATGTGTGCTGTACTGAGAGGCAATTTTTAGCATTTTATGCATATGTATAAAAAACAATATTTAATGCCCTTCATGAAAAAAAAACTTGTAATTTTCCTTAATATTGCATTTTGTGTTCCCATTATTATTACTGCAGTTTTCCTGCTTTGTAGATTGAGTTTTTATCAGGAAAGACAAGCATCATGGGGTGAAGATGATCCCTCAAAATCTTTAACGTATATCGTATATATCGTAACGTATAGGCATTAATGGTGGGGGATAATGTAAGCCTCAAGAAACCTTGACTGCTATGTTGTGTGCTTTATACAAACCATGCCTTGTGTTTTGTCAAGGCAGTTCATTTTCCATGTAATGATCGCAGTATCTCCTTTTTTCACGGTGAACTCTTTGCCTCTTTTTGTCCTGTGTCTAGGCACATGTCCCTGTCATTCATAAAAACACACCGTCGGTCAACAGCCAGCTGAAATTTGTCAAGCATCTCGTGAGGTAAGGCTATATCACTGAGGTGGGCAGTGCAGCTCACAGCTTCCTCTAATTCATCCAAACACACCCTCTGTCAAAGAGAAGACAAAACTTGCAAAGCACCTCGAGATATCAGAAGTGCTAATTGATAATACAGCTCTGTTTTTGGCACTTACATTGCAATGAATAAATATTTAGATTTTGTTGCATTTTCGCTCAACAAAACAGTGTGGTCTATTTGATTTTCTTGTCCCTGTACCACTTCCTCGCTTCTTTCAGAATCCAGCCATTAAAGACTCCCTACGGACTCCCCGCTGAAGAGGACATGGCTGACACCTACATCAACAGCAAAGGGGAGCTGATTGTTCGCCGCCTCCTCAAACCTGTAGACCCCAAAGCTATTGAGTCCTAGTGAATCTCCCATACTGCTTTAGTGTACATACAGATCATGAAGAAAATACTGATGTTGACCTTATGCATTCAGTTTTGAGTAATGTGACATTTAACCCTGAACAGATGAGAGAAGGCAGCAGTCTTTACCAAGCGGACCCTTAAAATCTGTACAACGGAAATGTTTCTATCCACTTTGTTTTGCATATATATTAATTAATAAATGTTATTTGAATACCTGCACACCAGTCCTGGATACAGCTCTCATTCATTTAACTGGCAATCTGTGTAGCATGACAATTCAGCCATCAGTGATGATTCAGTTTCTTTATTAACCATGGTTTATAAAAAGCTCAGCACAGATGAAAATGTATGTTTGAAATGGAATGCAGCTTGTTTTCTTGGCACTTTTTTAGGAGGCGGTGGGTGGATTGAGTCTGCATTGTTAAGTGCAATTACCAGACCTCCTTTGAGAGCCAAGGCTAGGACACAGCTGTTACAGTAAACTGTATGCACTCCATGACACAAACTTGTCATAAGAGCTTTCTGCCCACACTGAGGGACTGTTTTGCATTGCTGTTACTGGTTGGTTTTGCTTTAGTTTACAAAATGTGTGATGCTAATCGAAACTACAATGTATAGTCAAGTGATTTCAATGTAACAGAAGTTGACATCTTAACGGTAAATTATGTCTGCACCAATTAAGTCAAATCCTTGGTGCAATTAAATGTAATTTGTGCATGAACTTTGAGACGTTTCCTGGCCCTCTGTGCATGAACACAAGCATTTTGGCCTTAGTTGGAAAAATAGTTTGATGAAACTGAAACAGAACAGATCAACATTAAGCAAATCAGTCACTTATTCAAGACAAAGGTACTGGGTTGATTTGAAGAAAGATCAAGCAAATATTCCAAGACAAATTTAGACTGAGGAAAAAGTCCAGAGGCTCAATGAAACATCTTTTTTTTTTTTTTTTACGTTTAAGTTGGGTTGCTCCAACAAGGATTAATTTTTAAACCAGATTAAATCATGGTTTACCATTACACTCTGATCCACCAAACTTTGAAACTGGTTTGATGTGAAGGATCAGATTTAAGTGATTGTATTATATAAAAATATTTTATATAATAAATACACATTTAAAAAAAAAAAAAAGAAAGAAAATATGTAGAACATCGCAGTAAAATTAGGGGAGAAAAATACTAGAAAGTTGGCAAAACCGTCCGTACACACTTGCACTTGTATTCAGATTGTTAATACCAGGTGCAAACAGCCTCTAACAGTCAGATCAGTGATGATCTGGGCCTGTATTCACAAAAGATTTTAAGGATAAAAGTAGCTCCTAACTTGCCGATTTAAGAGAAACTCTTAAAAAATAATGGGTGTTTCAGTCCTAATTTTAAGAGTTCTAAATTTTTCTGCAAAGACAATTTCACAAAGCATCTTGGCACTGCAAGTAGCTCCTAACTCTGTGACAAGGTAAGAGTCGTCGAGAGGACTCCTAAGTCACTAAGACCAACTCAGAAAGGATCCCAGCATGGCTGCCGCCGGTAATCTCCATCATAATCACATCAGTATTTTTAAAGCATTAAATGATACTGAGCTTTTAAAAAGATATTTCCTCAATCGCCGGAGAATTATGATTGTGATAGAGCTGGATACAGATGTGTAAGAGGCTGCTGACAATTAATTAAATATGTGCTTGAAGTTCCTTGGTAAAGGTTGGTCTCAGCAGCTTTGTGAATCGCTTTTAAGAGGAAATTCTTAAAAGTATAAGTTAGTGACATTTAAGAGTACTCTTAGTGGTAAGATAAGATGTTTTGTGAATACAGACCTGAATTTCTTGTTAAATGTGCCCGAACGCAGACTGAGGCGGCATTTAACTTAGATCATTTAGGTTTAAACTACGAAACTTGGTTTTGCTAAACCAGAATTATTTGTTAATTGTGCAACAGAGCCCTGCTTCATTTTAAACATTGTTTTGCTTAAATCTGATCAGAACTGATCTTAGACTAAATCAATCCTTGTTGGTGCAGCCCAGCCGTAGAAGGCTTCTATGTATTGATATATTCAACTACAAAAACAAAGGTATCAATGCATTTATGAAGTTCACACACAAAATACATATTTTATCTACAAAAGATAATAACGTTTATGATATGGACAAAGAAATATGGAAGACAGTGAAGAAATCTGTAGGTGACTGAAATGAAAGAGAGATGAAGTTAAGGGCTGTCTGTTTGCCGATGAGGTAGCCCTGAGAGAGAAAGAAATCAGGAGTTTGGCAGTGCTTTTCAGTCGTCTTCAGAACCAGAATCTGAGTCATAGCCTCTCCCTCTGATGGTTTTCTTCTCCACTTTTGTGAACTTTGAGCCGGACCTCTGTGTCATCGTAGGAGGCTCCATGAGATTTCCACTAAAGGAATAAAACAGTTCAGTTATTACACTGCATAACAAATGGCTGAGCTTTCTAGCACATAATATACGTGATGGTTATAATGTTTCAGCAAGAGAGACGAGTCTGTGCCTTACCTGTAGTTAATTACATCTGCGCAGCCAAGCCTCCATTCAAGCATCTCTGTAGAAAACTCATCTGTGTTTCCCAAGTCAGTGAATCCCACAACATAGTCCTTGGTTTTACCATCTATCAGTAGAGCCAGGGTGGGAATAACCTTGATCCGCAGCCTCTCTGTGAGAAACGGGGCTTTCTCCACATTCAGTTTGATAAATTTGGTCTCCACGTGCTTCTTTGCCAGGATGGCCAAGTGCTTGTCAAGAATCTTACATCTGTGTGAAGGAGCCAGAAAATTAAACATAAGTGTGATGACAAAACAGCAACTTAGAGGAACCAGTAAAAACAATCCACGTTACCAAAAGTAGGACGCTAATAAGGCAACACAGTGTCGGCTTTTAAAAATCCAAATGATGACCTCTCTAAATCCTACAACCAGGTTTAAGACCTTTGGGCTGTGTAGAAAAAAAAAGTTTTTTTCCTTACCTGAAGGTGGAATCTCTATAAAAATGGCAGATCACATTCTTGCTTTGCTTGACCTCCTCAAAAAAGTCTTTCTCACTGGGGATTTCTCTGTATTCTCCATGGCCTTTAGACAACCATTCCTTAAAAGCAAAAAGAAAAGACCGTGACTAGATTTGAAACAATGACATGGTAAGAAAAGTGTCTGTACTACCTGCCTATTTATTTTTAAGATGTGCAGCTCCTTTCCCAATTCAGGTAACTCATCACCATGAACAAAATACACCTATAACAGTTGAAAACTACAATCTAAAGCAACGTATGTGTGAATCAAACTGGACAACACACCTTGGAAGTTCAGTAAAATGGTTAATTTGTTAAATTGCCTGATATTTTCTGAAACACTGGAGCATTTATCAAATTCCTGGACTTCCCCTGAGTGGATTACACCTCTCAAAAGTCCATTATGTTCCAGAAGTTCCATTAGAACTTAATGGGATTCTGCCAGAAAGTCTGCAGCTTCTACTTACATAAGGAAAACATTCACAATCAGGCTCCCATGTGGTAACCAAACACCTCTGAGTCACACAATGGACTGCTGTTGCCTATACCACACATGTAGCTGTTCTCTACAAACCAGTAAGCAGTGGCATGGATACAATAAGTGTATTCTTTGTGTGAAAACATGATATGGCGGTGTTGTGACATAGATTTTCCCACAGAGCTACCTGTGTTAGATTTTTTTTTTTTTTTTTTTTTTTTTAAACATCAGTAATGTGCTGTGTGCTACAAGCTGTGATCAAGGCTACTTATGACACATGTTGGGAGGCCATGTCATGTACCTGTTTCTGTTTCTGGGCTTTTTTAAGCGCCTCCAATCGCCTTTCTTTCAGTCTTTCCAACTCATCTTCCTCCATTTCATTCAGTTTGCTCAACTGTGCATCGACCTGCTCCTCCACCAGCTTGGCCGACTGCTCCAGAACCTTGGTTATGATCTCCATCTGATTCGCCATGATGAACCTCTCTGAAGCCTCCTGGTGCTCCTCGTCTTAACCTGGGTGGACAGAGAATGGAGGTTGTTGGTGTTGAAGGTGTGAGAATCAGAATCAGAAATACTGTATCGATCCCTGAGGAGAAATCGGGCCTGCTAAAATTGCTCAAATTCTAGAGAGTATAAGCATGAGTGAAATTATAAGAAAGAGAGAAACATAAGAAAAATAAAAATATGTGCACTGGAAATTTGTTGCAAGGGTATTTGCATTATGTATAAATGTGCATTAATCCTAGTTGTACAAAAGTATGTGAATTTTGTAAACGTATGTGCGTTAATCCTAAAAAAAACAAAACAAATTACATCAATAAATACAGAAATAAGAAATCAAGCACATGTACAAAGTACACCTATATGCACCATATACTGCACTGCCGACTTAGTGAGAAGTCCTACAGGTATAAATTATTTCAGTTAAAGGAGCACATCGTTTGACCCCTAAATCTATGGCGCATCAAATAAGACAATTTCTGTGCAATAGCATGAGAGCTGCGTGTTTACATCAGTGAGTCTTGTGAGGTTACACCACAGAAGGTGGTTCACTGAATTGACCCAATTCCAGTATAGCAACAGGCCATGACTTATTTACTGCAAAAATTAACAGAAATAAGTTATTCACATCTAGGGTTAGACCTTGGGAAGACACCCTATTGGTCCCTTTCACTTGTCAGCCGATTCATGAACACTGGGCGGCATTAAACACTGTTTAAGCTTCTCAGAGGACCGATAATGAAGCGCAGGTGTGCCAGTCAGGATAAAAACCTGAGTGAGAGAAATAGTTAGGAGTTTCACACTCCAGGCCTCAAATACCGTAAGCTAAACTTCACTATGACTCGATCGTAACGACAGAACAGACGTGGTTTTGAGCTGTTAACTAGGTAGTTATAAACACCGCTTTAGTTGCCATTTCCTTTGTTCACTCGCGCTGATGCTAACAGGCGCAGCTGAGCAGAGCGTTAGCTTAGCCCGAGCCGGGTAACGTTACAAGTGAGCGGCGCCTAGCTTAGCCGGCTAGCGTCACATTAGCTTAGCCACTTCTGGTGACGTCCATCGAGGAGAAACGCGCCCAAACTCGGAATAAACGCGATAGCTGTGGCGCTGGACGCCCGGAATAACTGGAAAAGGTGTAGGGTGTTAAGAAAAATACAAATTCACAACCTAAATGTTGATAAATGACTTCAAAGTAGCGTGAAAGAGGCTCACCAACTACACCCCGGTCTGTGCAAGAAAGATGAGGCGACGAATCTGCGTCACAAAAAACGTCACCGACGACGTACGGTGACATTGGATGTTTACGTTGTTGCGTAAATGATTGAATACTTGGGCGTTGTATTTTATCTGCATTCATTTTATATTCATTTTTATATTATATCGATTGTTTTTCTGTTTTTTTCTTCGACTTTTATTTATTTTAATTTCTACTCGTTTCATTGGAAATTATATTGACAACGTATGAAATATTTGTAATTTAAATGTGTTTTCAATAAAGATTGGGGAAAATGATTTATAAAATGTTTTGCTTTATCAGCATCATGCTAAATGGAGAACCCTGCCTCTACAAATAACTCAAAAAGTCACAAGCTTAAAGCAGTTAAAGCAGAGGTTTACAGTTTATTATCAAGATTTAGAAAACATACAAACAATGTCACAGCTTCAGGTCTTCAGGCACAGGCCAGTTTTTTTTTTTTTTTTTTTTTTTCTTTGTTGAGAAGACATACTGACCAATTATAGCTCCCGGCCATTCCCTTTAGAAAAGATATGGCAGGTGAAGAGAAGCAAGTTCCTTAAAGTGAATGGAGACATATGTGGTTTCAATTACATTCGTTTCACCAGGATTGGAAAAAAAATGCAATACACTGATTGATCTGGTTTCCATACATGAATATAATTTTTCAACAACCTTTTCACCCACATATGTCTTGTATGATGAGGTCATGAGGAGAGCCAGCCCGTTGCTTTGCTGGGTGCCTCCTCATGAAAGTTAACTTTATAGGAAAGACAATGGAGCTGTAAGCCATTCTGCTGTCTAACTGGGCTTCATTTACACAAGGACAGAATATGAGTCACACAGTTAAAAAATCAGATATTATGTCCCTATGTTTACCCAGCCCTATCTCTGTATTGGATTTATAGACAGGTAACAAGGCTGGAAAGACACTAGACTACTGAGATCCATTCCAGACACAAAGGTTGTATGAAATGTTACATGTCATATGAGGGGGCATCCCACTTAGTTAGTGAAAAATGAAATGCATAGGCTATTCATTGATTGCCATAACCCCTCGCAACCACTTCTCAAATCAGAGTGCTACTGAGAAACAGATAACCACCTGGTTACATGATAAGTGCTTTGGCCAGCTTCTAATTTTCATGTCTGAACACTTATAAATGATTAAAGAGTGAAAAGATTTCGATTTAAAGACAGTTACTAAGAATACACTACTTGTAAACAATACAAGAGGTAAACCCTCGACATACACTTTTCTTTTAAAACTTCTTAACAAGGATCTTTGAAAACATTATTTACATGCTATAACAACAAAGTTTGGCACTTTTTTTGCAGAAGATACAGGGAAAAAACAATGCAGCAGGATAAATTTCATCTGATTTTTGGTGACATGGCAGTGGTAAATACTTCACAGGCTGATACAAGTAGTATGAAGAGACAGAAACACTGATGGAAAAAAAATCAGAAATATAAACCTTCTTAGTCCCACTTAACTGGAAAACAAAAAAAAAAATCAATTTCTAGATTTGCTTGTTTGACAGATGATTCAATCCTGGGTGCACAAATGAGAAATCACTTGCAATCTCAATAATGCAAACCAGGCGAAGGGAGATATTCAGGCTGATAAAGCCTGAGCAGTGCTGATTAGAAGTGCTTCAGAACTGGCAAGGGTGTGTATGTAAAATTACACATAAGTTAAAAAAATAGTCTGCATAATTATTTGTAATATCTCGATTTAAATAATTACCTTTTTGCAGTATTGTTAAAATGATTCTAGTTGTTCTGGGCTTTGATGAGTGGGACATAAAAAGAGGAAAGTTTCCAGCCCTTCCCAGTTTGTGTTACTTGTCCCCTGGAGGGAAAGTTCGGTGAACGACAAAATGACTAATATCAATACTCATATCTCTGAAATGCTCCTATAACCCTGTCTCATACTGTGATTTTTAGACTCAACAGTTGCATGGTCCTTCATGTCTCAATCTCGGGAAGCAGCTGTGAACTTTGTGGCAGAAGCTCTGTGGTGCCACGTTTGAGCATGAGTTTGGCTGTAGTGCCCGTCTGCCGGAAAACACTTAAAACCGACATGCCAGAAATGTAATTTGAATGTCGTAACATCATTGGCAGGTGACCTGGTGACAGTGGCAGAGGAAAAAGTGTGGATGTGATGGAAAAAGAAAGTGAAAATGGGACCCCTCCTCGCTTATGTTATCTTCAGAGTGCTACCGTAAGCTTGCTGCACAACCACCTGCACGTTGTCGACGATGAAGTCAAAAGCCATGCTCCATACAGACTCCACTGACTGTTGCATGAGCCTGCAGAGATAGGTGAGATTATGCATCATAAGGCACCAAGGGAGTACAAAAAATGCCATAAAATATATTGTGCATAAAGATCTCTGTGGAGGGAGGAAGGGGAATGCAGAGACAAAGTCGTGCAGACTCTACTGTACCAACCTTTTCATATATTTTATGATCAAATCCAACTTCTCTAGGTCTTTATCTTCAATCAGATCAGTGCAGTATTTCACCACCTGCAGGATGTCCTCCTCCATGGGTTCTGAGAGGAAGTTAAAGGTGCTTAAAAACCTCAAACTACTTCACAATCCCATAAACTAGAAATAAATCTCTTGCAAAACTGCATGCGACTTCATTTTAATAGAGCTGACCCTGACTGTATACCTGATATGGTGGTGACCCATTCCCGCAGGAGTGTTCGGATGTCCGTCAGGTCGCAGGCTCCAGCCAGAGCCGGAGCAGGGCGTGGAATGAATTTAGACAGAGACTCTGGGATGTCCTGTTTCGAGGATGATGTGGAGGGGCCATTTTCAGTCTGAGAAGGATGAACGTGTGAGTTGAAGAGGTTATTATAGTCAGGTTCTACATTGCAACATTGAAACACAGATGAGCAAACTGCTGATGGGCTCACCTTCAAGCCGTTGATCATCTCCCTCGGTCGTACAGAGGATGGTAGGGTTTTGGCTGGGCTGTTTCCTGGGTTATGCCTCTTGACAGGGGAAGGTCCTTTCTTTACGGGGCTCCCTGCATTCTTCCTCTTGTAGCGTCGTTTCACACGACCGATGCCAACTCCGACTCCTGACTGTTTCAGCTGCAGGAGTGGATTCTTTTGCTCCACTGCAGAGATGGAGAGTAAAAAAAGGAAATACAGAGAAACTGCACCAAGAGTATACTTCTGTTAATAGGTGTGCACATTCCTTTCTAACACTACATAAAGCTTTAACTCACTGGCCTTGGAACTTACATATTTTCCCCTGGGGCTGGACGTTCTCTATGCGGCTGTAGGCTGACCGTAGTTCTTCCTGGAGCTCTTTGGGAAGAGCAGCAAACACATCCGGGTCAACCTACAGGCAGAGAGCCAAGATTAAGTTAAGTATAACACCCGGTCATCAACAAAATAATCAATTATGGTTGACAGTAGTGCTTTTCAAAGTTTCGTTGAAGTCAGTGAATGTCTCAGTTCAACCATGCCTATCTGAAAAGACTGTGGTTGCACACGTCAGGGCTCAGTTGATAGCCCTGCTTGATTAGCGTGGCTCTCATGTGCTCCGTCTTACAATGTTAAAGGAATACTCCAATGTTTTGGGCAAAATACCCCAAAAAGTTAGATGGCAGAACTGTAAGCGCTGTATCATCCCGTCCATCACAGTGAGGGTTAGGGTTAGGGTTAGGGTTAGGACAGGGGTTGGCAACCACGTGCCATGGAGAGCCGAGAGTCTGCAGGTTTTCATTCCAACCAAAAACCACACCAGGTGATTTCACTGATTACCTCACTTTGAAGCAAAGAGGAAGAAATTATTAGTGAAATCACCCGGTGGAGTTTTTGGTTGGAATGAAAAGCCACAGACTCTCAGAGGTGTGTATCTTTGTCACTCCTATACAACACTTGCCAAGACACTCACAGTTGACAAGAATGCTGCTCAAACTAAGCTCACTTCTCACTTGTCCCTATAAAACCAAAAGGCTAACTCTGAAAGTAGGATGTATTTCTTTTGTGAGAGATGCACTCTCCCAGGTTGGAAAAAAAACACACTTTGACAGTGTATGGAGCTGAAATTTAATGCCAAAATTTTTTAGTGTTTCTGACAGCATTAAACCTGTTTTCTTATGGTTACTGGAGCTAAATGAATAAAGTGCTGACATGTCAGTGTTTTTGACATGGTTTATGGAGTAACACTGCCAACAACAAAGTGCGTATTACAAGGCAGGTGGCATGTGCAGTCCTTAAGTCTGTTCAAATGTGACAGATCCCATTTGACTCAATCTGGGAAACATGATTTTAATTTTTAAAAAATGCATGAGATGACAAACAAGTGCAGAGCGTTACCTGTGAGAAGTGAGGCAGTTCCAGTACGATGCCTGTTGGACCAGTCTGGCCTGGCTGGTTTGGAATCTGTAGTACCAGGGTGCCCAGAGGCTGAGCAAACAAGAGAGGACCAGAGGCAGGAGGGGGAGGAGGAGGGGAGGCTGGACGAGACTGCAGTGGAGGGGGCTGCGGAGGTGGCTGTGGGGGCTGAGGACTGGGCGAACGACGCACTGGGTTCGCGGTTCTCCCTTCTCGATGAGTCCATGACTGCTCCACTTGCTCTCTCAGCTCTGCAGGCAAGGCTTCCAATACAGACCGGTCCACCTTGGCAATGATAAGTATAATTTAACAAAAATGTCATAATCCAGCTCTTGTTTATTAACTGTTATTGTTGTTATTAACTCAGTGATATTCATGAAGTGCCAACCTGTGAAGGAGAGGGGACTTCAATACTGAAGTTGAGGCGTGCTCGAGCATGTTTTGGAGTTTGTTGGGGGGCTGGCTGTTGTTCCTTGCTCGTCCCTGGGACTGGCTCAGCGGGGGACAGATGATGGGAAGATGGGCCTGAGAACGAGGCTGTGGTAGAGGAAGTCGTTTCTTTACCTGGGGCTGTGTCAGCAGCTGTAACGGTGGTGTTGGATTCTACTGAAATCACAGAAAATTCAATATGTAAAAACATACACACATTACTATATAGATGTTTCGTACACACTAGTGTTGGGCGACATGGCAAAATTACCCCATCAATCAGTGATTGTCATATGTTCAATGGAGTGGAGTCATGAATTATAAAGTTACTGTTTACATACACAATTATTAACACATGGGAGTTTGGAGCAAAGTGTAGAAGTTGAAGTTTTACTTTTGTTTTCATAGCAGAGCTCATTCAGTGTCTGTGTTGTGATGGACAGGATAATATGATGCACAGCAGTGGTCAGTTCCATACGTTAACTAACTTGCTGTTTTGTGGCAGCTGAGGCAATGTTGTGGTGATGTGCCAGAGATGAGTGTTTTTTTTGGGATACTGCGATTATATATTCTTTTTTCTCCAAGCAATGTGAAATTGGGGCGGGAGAAATTAACGTTTGGGAGGTTACCACAGGTTAATACATTAATGAGAAACCATGAGGACCTTTAAATCAGAAAAATAAATAAATAAATAAAAATGCATTGACAACGGAGCCAGCTCATCACTGATGAATCATGTTATCACTGATTTTAATATACCTATCCAATTGCCCAGCCAACCCTTATAACACACACATTAACACAGACAAACCTTTGCTGTTGGATTGGGCGGTGAGTCCCTGGCCTAGCAGCATGTCTTTGATGGAGCGTGACCGTGAGCCTGTGGAGTCCTGAGCGACAGAGTGATTTCCCTCCAGAAGCTGCACCTGGATGCCCACTCCCCTCAGGTCCTGAACCTGCAGCTTCATGGCATGGAACAGCTTGATGACTGCAGAGGCAATCAGCTGGCCACTGTCAGTGGACTGAGCCAGCATTGCAGTCCTGATGAAAGATGAGAGACAGGCATAGGTGAAATGACAGTGAACTCCAACCTGGAGGCAGAATGGCAAGAGTGCATAGATTATTGATATCATGTGAGGCGAATATAGTCTCTCTCTCACCTGGCTAGGTTGTTACATATGCCGTGGCCACCGTACTTAGCCGGCTCCACAGGCGCACCCGCCTTGCGAACCATGACCTTCAGGGTGACTCTTCGACCCCGTAGCCCTGACTCCTTGAGACGCTTCTGCACCTCCATGGAAAGGTTGGTCAGGAAACACTCGGCCTCATCAACCTGGCCAGAGCAGTGAGACCAGAGGGTTAGAAGAAGGTGGAAATGTGAGGATTTGAGAATAACAACACAAGCACAAAGTGATTTAGAGGGAAGGGCTAACCCCAGTGAAGCGAATGTTATAGTTCATCTCGGCTGAGACAGACTTCCTCTCCTTCTCGTAGCGGACCAGCCGGTCATCAAGGCCCCTGCAGAAGCGGAAGAGTGTCTGCCCAGTGCGTGGTCCAAATGCCTTCTGCAGCTGGGACAGAGACACCTGCTGGAGGTCGCCACATGTCCTCACACCCATAGTAGCCAGCTTGCTGCCCATAACGGGCCCTACACCTAAAACAGGGAGGAATATGTTATTTGATAGAACTACTGTATTTACTCCAAATATTTACCCAGGAAAAACTTAGCGGCTGTTAATCTGAACACAACCAGCGGGTGGTGCTATGTCTACCTGGTAAGCTGGTCACTGACAGGTCCCTGATAAAATCATCCACTTCCTCTGACCTCAGGAAGTACTGCCCATCTGGCTTGGCTTTTCGGGTCGCCAGCCGGGCCAAAAGGATGTTGGACCCTGGTGAGATGAAAGGTCAGATTGCATTTCGAGTATGAGAACAGCATCTTCATCTATTCTGCTGAAGGAAACAACTAAGGTAGGAGACAGAGGTGCACTCACCCATGCCTACTGAAGCAGAGCATCCTGTTTTCTCCTTGATCTCTGCTCTGATGGCTTTGGCTAGGTCGTCCGGACCGATGCCCAACTCTGACAGCAGAGCCGAGCCATCTATCAACACTTCATCACAACTCAGAGCCTCAATGTCATGGGTATAACTTTAAAAAAAAAAGTACAAGAGGACAGGGTTTGTTTACTATGCACATTAAGATGTTGAGTGGGAAGAACACTGGCTGAACAGATGAATAAAGCAAAGTTTTTCTGCTTACCTGGCAAGTATCTCATACATGGTGAGAGCCACGTCTTTGTAGGCCTCAAAATCATATGGGACAGACTGCAGGGAGGGACACAGCTGTTTTGCCTTGCCAAAGAACATCCCATTCCTCACCCCCGCTTGCCTGAGAGAGACAGCCAGCTTTATATGAACACTACTGGTAGCAGAAGACACACATTTATATGTTCAAAACCAAGACAGAATGCATAATAGTGTGTAACAATACCACCGTCTCACCTAGCCTCATAACTGCAGGAAGCAATCTCTGCCATCGAGAGTGCAGCAGTATCCTGGTCGACCCCATTGGCATGTGAAACAGGACTCTCCGGTGAAGGCGTTGTCTCTAGCTCCCAATCCATGCTCTCTGACATTCACAACAAGGGTACATTCAGTAAGGCAGATTACTCTGAGGTAATACATGAAAAAGGAATTACAGTAGCCCAGGCCTGAACAATAGCCCCTTTTCCACCATAGTCGCTGTCCCCAGAACACAGGAACCCTTTAGAGGAACTGGGAAGTCTTACGCTTGTTTCTACCAGAGCAGCCAGTCCCTCTTTTTGCCCTGGGGGTTGAGTTCCTGGTCCCTAAAATGATCCCTGAAACTGCAACAGGACTCTGCAAGTTCCTTGGGGACAACATGAAGTTGTAGCACTGAAAACCCTACCGAGGGGTGCCCAAGTGGCTCTGCTGGAAGAGTTTGTACCACATATCAAGGCTAAGTCCTTGCTGCAGCAGCATGGGTTCGAATCCAAGCATAGGCCCTGTGCTGCCTGTCATCATCCCACTCTTTCCTCTATCTTTCCTGTCTCTCTGCTGTCTGTCACTATCAAATAAAGCAGGAATGCCAAAAAAGAAAAGAAAAAACAAAAGGAAACCCCCTGAGTGGTTAAATGCATGATGCAATCTGTGTCCATGATCCATGCCATTTTCAAACAGGAGTGAGTGACCGACACACAAATTGTCCAAAGATTCTTCTATCAAGAGGCTGTTCCACTAGAAACTGAGAAAAAAAGCAGACAGTCCCCATTTGTGACTACAAGTCATATCACAGCTGATCTCTATTACTCTGTGTAAAAGCAGCTTCCTCTTTTCAGCTCTTGCTTCTCTACAGTCCTCAATCTAAATTTTGACTTCTGCACTTTGCATCTCCAAATCCAAATGTAGCACCCCTGTGGCACAGTAGCAAATTATCAACGGCGCAACGATGGTTTCGACATTTCCATGCATAATGTTTTGCTGTTGTCAGTCCCACGGAGAATGACTAGACTTCCACATTTGCGGTTCTCTGTGTGTTTGTGTTCAGCAGAAAGGCAAACACAAAAGAGCTAAAGTGATTCGCTTTACCCTGAAATCCTCTCCTAAGAGCAAGACCCAGGGACGATGGCCAAGGGAAAAAGGGCAAAGCACTCGGTGTGAAACAGCTTCCGTATGTCAAGCTCACCTGGCTGAGCAGCACCGGTACGTCTCCTCTCATAGTACTGCTGCTCCAGCTGAGGGTTGGCCCCGGGTCTTGGGGCCACTCGACCTTGCCCACGGTTACTAGTCACTGCTACAGGCTTCCCTGCAACACCACCAGAAAGGAAGAATCCATTCATTTTTAACAGCTTAGCCTGGGTGCATTTGAGGTTATTCTGTCTGAGTGTGTGGCATACATTATGTATGAACAAAAAGTGCCTTGCCTTTGAGCTCTGGTCGATGTCTAATCCCCACAGACACAAAGAAACAGTCCATGTCCACATGTAGAATACAGGACTTGACACTCATCGGTGCTGACGTAGCCGACCCTGCACATACCACAACATTAATTTCAAAACACAAAAGACATAAATACAGCACCTTATGATTCCATGTGGACGCCTCCTTGCCCACCCATCAGAGTGAAAAAAAAAACATTGCTTCAGTCAAGTTCAGTATGAGCCACAGTTAGGAAAAATATGTTCATCTCTTATTTATTTTTCAGCATGATGTACATCATGTGCAGCCAGACGTTTCGTCTTCAGCATTCCTCAGTGGCTGCATCTCTTTGCAACTGAGAAATGGAGCACCGGATTGAACTACAAAAAGTTTTTTTGTAGGTGAGCACACTGGTTCTAAAACAGTGTAAAAAAATGGCTTCACCATTAAACTTCATGCTCTCACAAAGAATTCTCCAACTGGCAGTTAACAGGATGGGACCAGAAAAGGGACATGACAACACTATTTCTGTCTTCTATCTTTATGGTTTTGGTGATTTTAGCTGAGTTATGGTTACTTTCTAGTCATTTGCTCACAGATTTACTTCATCATCATTTCTCATCATCTGAAAACGGAGCACATCCTATCATATTTTGAGCTTTTACTTTGTTTACAGTCATTATAAGTGCTCATCTGCTTTTGAAACACAATGAATCTTATTAACAGCAAAGAACAAACTGCAGTCTGAATTTTCAGGGGAAAAAAAAAACAACCATGCCTTGTCTACCTTGGCTGTCCGTGGAGCGCTGGGCCAAACTCTTCCTCAGTCGATCCTTCCCAGTAAAGGTGGCACCCCCCGCTGTTCGCCGTCTGCTGTGCAGCTCGTTGACATACTCAGAAAAGCCACTCCTCCACGTAGAGATTTGGTGATAACGTGAGCGAGAGTAGAACTCAGAGATCAAGCCACCTGTCTGTGCCAGCAGCTGTGCTGAAGACTTCGATGTTGAGCTCTTGTCAGCGGGAGAATCAGGTGGACAGTTGCTAGCTGATAGGTTGTTCGGTTTTGGTGAGACGGGGTCAGGTGAAAAGGCATTGTGGTGACTTCCGTTCAGTCGAACAGGAGAATGAGAAAGGGAGTGTAACGCAGGGGAAGGTTTAGTCTTTTCAGGAAGAAAATCAAACTGACATGACTGCTGGGGCTGTGGTGGGAGTGGGTGGGACTCTGTGGCTACTGTGGCCTTCTGGTCAGTGGGTGGTGAGTGTTTGGGTCTCTGTTCATTGGCTGCTTGTGGGCTTTGTTGGTGTGGAGAGACAGGGGATTGGTTTGGCTGCTTTGGAGGACTGTGGGGAAAATCGTAGGGGTCAGGTTTCATCTGGTTTTCTACAGGGGGACTCACAGGTTTACTCTCTAGGCTCTTAAGTCTGCACTGGGGAAGGTCCTTGTCCACAGGGGATTGATCAGTAATAGGGGACAGGTCTTCAGGCTTTAAGGCACCATTGACAGAGTGAGTGTGTCCGTTGGTCAGGGGTACTTCCTTCACCCCCTGAGGGGCTCTGACAGGACACAGATCTTCACTGCCCCACTCTTGAGCTCCATTTCTTTTCGAATGGCTAATCAAGTCCAATGAGGTCTGCAATGATCCATTTCTGTGAGACAAAGAGATGACTGCTTACTGTCTTTTTATTACTGAAGCAAATGTTCCAGGCCCAAAGTTTATGCATGCAAAGGACAAAATACAATATCCCAAAAAATTATTTTCACAATGTCAACGTTGCGATATCTATCTTCAATAGGACATAAAAAAAATGGGATTAGAAAACACTACAAACAGCCTAGACAGCAGGTGTGCTTGATTACGAGGAGGAGCTCTCCTCCCATCCGCACCTATACAAACAGAGATGACTAGCTATTTCAGTAAGATATGCCCTCACATGAACAAACACCAAATCGGATCAGTAAAAACATCATCACTATGAATAAACAGCAATAATCAGTCCTACCCATGTAGTACTTACTGCATGGACAAGAGATTAAATAAATGACACCCTCAGTAGTACAGGATGGGAATTGTCTTACTCAAAGATGCTCAAAACTACTGCACTTATATGTGTTATTGCTCTGAGCACAGGTGCTGCATCTATAATTACCATAGATAATTGGGGCCAACTCCTGTTGGGAATAAGAGGGAGGAGGAGCGTCGGCCGGATACTTATAAATGCGTCAGGAGAACTGACTACAAGGGAGACTGTTTTTTAAGGGTAAGGGGTAGCTGTCAAATCTTAAATGGCTATTATGATCGGTGGGCTTCAGATGTAAATCAGTATACAAATTATTTCTGCTAATCATTTTTTGATACTGCATCAGAGCTGAAGAGTGTGACCCATTTTGTCCTTTGCTCACTTGAAACTCATTAATTGTGGTGTACAATCCTGTCTTTCACCTTCCAGGAGCAAAGTTATCATAATGTGTGCAAAAGCTGTTTTTAAAGTTTGTAACACCCCCCCCCCAAAACAACAACAACAACAACAACAACAACAACAACAACAAAAACCATAATACCATGATATACTTACAGTTTTACTTCCAGCTCCCTGCAGCTACTCTGGAGGGGGTTGCAGGACAAGCTGGTCTGAGGTTGTGGTTGGCCCAGTTTCCGGTGCTGGAGACTGGCATGAGGTGGCATGAGGCTAGACTGTGGCTGTTTGTGCAGATGGGCAACGGGACTTGATTTAGGGAGAGGGTGTGTGAGTGCAGGGCTGTAGTGCCTGGGCTCTGTGCTGAGGTGCCTGTGTTGAGGGCCTGGATGGATGGATGCTAAGTGGCCTGGTTGGGGGCTGATGAAGCGAGCTGCAGGGCTGCGCTGGGTAGACTGAGGGTGGAAGTTGCCGGGGTGGAGTTGATTGTGGCTGCGGCTTGGGATGGAGTTATTATGGCGGCTGGAAAAGGACTGCTCATGGTTGAGGACGGTGCGTTGAACGCTGCCCTGTGGCGGTTGGAGGTTTTGATGGAAGCTTGGCTGCAGCAGCCCATGGCTCGGTCCTGCGGTTTCCTGGGCCTGGCGCAGATTCACACCAGGGAAGCTTAGGCCTTTCTGTTTAGCATACAGTTGATACTGCAGGTAGGGCAGGATATGGCCAGCCTTGATGCTGTTTTAAACAAACGACAGCAAGGTAAACAGTATAATTCTGAGCTTATTTTGCACAAATAAAATAAAGAACGCAAATCCAAAGCAACAAGTACACACTTATGAACACACATCAACATGCTCAGTGAACAAACCTGTCAGTGATCCACTCCGGCCGGACGACTTTCTCCCCTTTCAGCTCCTGAATTTTGCAGTTAGGCAAATTATTGGCAATGATGTGTGTGGTCTTGGAGCGTGAGTAGTAGACATGGAACTGGCCTCCATGCAGCATCATCAGTCTGCGTAGCTCATCTGCACTGGGCTCTGCTCACAAACAACAAACAGACCAAAGGATGACAAACAGAACATGCAAATGTTGTCTAGCCCTTCATATGCCTCTGGCTCTGATCAGTCAACCAGTAAGAATGATCTTCCAGCAAGATCAAGCTGAGTATTAAAACTTTTAATATGATAGAGCACTAAATAGTACTGTCATCTTAATCCAAAACAGTGTTTTCATTACCGTAATATTTTTTTTCCAAATTCTTATAAAATTCCACTCATTCCATGCAAGGTGAATTCTACATGAACATACAATATAGGCTGAAAAAAAAAATCAACATCCTTTTTCAAGTGTCATTGTACCAACTCTTAAGTGATGTTGACCAAGCATGCTGCATGGGAAACACAAGCTGCTTTCCAGATGGAGTATCCTGATATAAAAGCAAACCTACTGTAAGCATTCCACTATGCAATACTCAAACACTACACTCTCATTAAACACAGCAATGCTGCACAAATATGTGAAAACTGGCTAGCTATGATTCTATCTATTGAGAATGGCTTAAATATTTTCATATTATGTGATTTTTTTTTTTTTTTTAATCATGGGCAATCACACTGGGAATCTGACTGCACAAGAAAGCCTGAGGCAGCGTCAATGAAGAAGAAACACTGAATGATTTTCAATTATTAAAAACTGCTGTCAACAATTCAAAATAATTCTGAATGCAATAACGCAAGGTACTGACAGCAATGAATAAAGTAAAATAGGCTGGAAAAGAGCCTTCAGCAAAAAAAAAAAAAATTCATTAAGCCTCCTTAATGTACTATTTTATAAACGATATCATTTAATCCATGTTTTGTCATGATTTGCATGCCCTTACTCTCATGTCTTTACATTACTTTTTTACTTCACCTTCACTTTTAGGGAGCCTATGTAACACTGGCCCAGCAGCTACAGATGAAACCTAGCCTCTGACCAACCCTGGCACATTAAAAAAGGTGTATTAATTTGCACTCTCCCTGTTACATAAACCAAATAAATAAATAATAATAATAAAACTGAATAAAGAGGGCTAAAGTTACCAAGAAGTATAACTCAAGCATTTACGCATCTTGCTCCTCTGGAATATTCTGAGAAATCTCTTACATATCCAGCCTACCAGTCATCTGGATGACAAGGAGGTGCTGGGAAAATGGGAATGGGGGAGAGCAGAGATGTGTAAAAAGATGCAGAAAATAGATTGAGAAATGTATTGAAAATGACTCCTACAAGTCTGAGAGAGAATGAGAATGGAGAGAGGGCGAAGGCAGCAGCTGGAAGAGGCACAGAAGTGAAGTCAGGACAGTGTTAACTGTGGCTCGTGTCTGCAGCTATACCTTAAATGAACCCACCCGATTATGCAGCTCCCTCTCTTTCACCCCCCTCCCTCCCTGTCCTGCTCTCTTTCTCTCACAAAATCCTCATTTCAGTTCATGCTTCGCAGTCACACATCCACTGAGCCTTGGAGACATTTAATTTCAGATGTCATTACAGAAATTTAAAGAGCACTTAAATGAAAAGACAGAAGGTTGCAGGAATGTACACGACGACATTGCTGAATGCCCTGCCCCTGTGGACTAAATTAGATGAACAGATAGATCATAGTGTTACCTGTGTATCCATTGACATAGATGGACACTCCACTGAAAATGCTGGAGCATGCCCCATCCTTCTGTTTTTCTCTGGGGGCATCAAGTTTAAACTGTTCATCCAGCTTAGAGATCTTGGCAGCCATGTAGCCGCCCTACAGACAAGCGAAGACAGAAATAACAGAGGGT
This sequence comes from Myripristis murdjan, assembly GCF_902150065.1. Classification (NCBI taxonomy): domain Eukaryota; kingdom Metazoa; phylum Chordata; class Actinopteri; order Holocentriformes; family Holocentridae; genus Myripristis; species Myripristis murdjan. The sequence continues at coordinate 20,290,940 of NC_044000.1, forward strand.
GAATGACACTTCGCAGATAATTTGCAACAACCATGCATACATAATCCTAGGTCTTAAATAGCCACTAAGGATTTTTTGCACTGCAAATGACACTGCAGATAGAACTACATCCCAAACACTTTTTTTCCCCAATACTGTCTACCAAGCATTCAAACAGACATGGTAGTAATTGTTTACATTTCAGAGAATATTTGACATAAGCAATGGAAGTGGGCTTGGGGGTATTTTTACATATTGTAATGCAAATGTTATGTAAAAAAAAATGGCAAAAACCAAGACTCTTGGCTGACTATGATGAGGCGGGCACAGGAGCAGAAAGACAAAAGTATGATCCACTTCCAGTTGGCGCCTCTGAGGGCCACTATGCAGGACAGATTGATGTCATTTTACTCACTGGACCCACCAACAGAGCTCTCACTATCACTCTCAGTGATGTGTAACATAACATTTACCTGCCAGTTAAGCTACCTTACAGTTTCATAAACCCCAGAGGTGGTAAAGCATATTTTGCTTGTTTTGATTTCCTCCACGGAGTTCTTAGTGAGGTAGTGGTGCGGTGACAGATACTCACCCTACTTGCCCAACCATTGTCATCATTGGCATTGGCTCTCTTCTTAGCCCACCCATCTCGACTCATACTGAGCCACCTGAGGGCAGAGGGGGAGTCCATTCATAAACTACTCAAACACACAAAATAATAAGGGGAAATGGATTCTGATTGTGAAATTATACTGGGCACAAATAGCTTTCCATGTTTGTTGAAATAATGCTGGACACAACTGGCTGATAATTGCACTATTCAGATAATCTATGACTTAATCAACTGATTGATGAAGCAACACAACCTACTGAGAGTAATCAGATTACATTATTAGGTGTTACCCAAGTCATCAAATCCACAGAGTGCAGTGGTGTTTTGTTGTGCGCCAGCTTACAGTGCTTTTCCAGCTGCAAGCCATGGGACAGACAGGCAGTGTGACTTTTAACCAGATCTGAGACTGGCATGCTGTCATATTCCTTTTGTATTTTTATGCAATGCTTGAGGTTGTAAGGCTTATACTGTTACCGTGCTCAAAGGAAAGGGTTTTAATCCCCGGCCAAGGGCAAGCCCGGACAAATCCAGTAGCACTGACAGGTAGCCTATGAGCCACATGTGGTACTTTGTCCAGGCTAACAAGCAAGCACCTCACTACTAGCCATCTAGCTTAGCTAACCTCAGTGTTAGTTAATCATGCGTGTCGCAGCGCCACGACACTACTAACATTATGCCAGCTCAAGCAAGTACAAATACGGCTTACTCCGACTGCAATTACACGTTGCCTGCACTCACTGAAACTAGCTTGCATAATTGCCCAAAACAATGAATAAGGTGCATGGCGGTATGTGTAAACAAGAGGTGTAACCTAATGTTAGGCACGGCTGTAAACAAACGACGGCTCAAAAGTGTCGGATCGCCAGCGGAGGATCCTGCTTTTACTTTTACCTTTTATCCTCTGAAACGGGGTTGATAGCCACACACTTCTGCAGATACAGTCTACAAGGCGAAACGTCGTGCACGCTGATCAGACGAGGGAAGACCACAGCCAGACGATCTCCGCCGCACAGTCCGCTTGACTTTGCTCGCCTCGCAACACCTTCTCTTGAACTGAAGTCACCCCTATTTTGTCATGCTGGCATGGCATGTCTCTTCAACATTTTTGCTCACCCTCCCAGTCCCTTTGCTCTCCATTTCTAACCGCCTGATCCCTTTGCTTTCCCCTTCCCCGAGAGAGTTGTCAAGTAAGACGGCATGGAAATCAAAGGTTCCGGTCACGGATTTCAAAATAAAATAAAATTCGTCATAGCGCTTTATGAACTCATGTAGCCTGTAATATAAAGGAATTTGTATCCAAGGAAAATAAAATAGTTGTTTTTACTGTATAATCGTTGCTATGTGGGTGTGCACAAGATCCTATCGCCCTATTTATTAGGTTACCACAAAATACAGTGATGCCAGGGAGCTTAAAATGCCTATTTAAAACAGTTTATAGTGGGCTAACCGTGGTGCAGCTGATTCCAGAGGCTTCATAAAGTGTCCTCCAGTACCAAATGGTGAGTCTGGCAGAATACATCCCTGTGCTTTGTGTTTAGGACATCAAGTATCACTGCTTATCCTTAAATGACCTCACAGTATGCTCTGCACCAGCATTGTGTGATCCTTGTGGTACACTGTCTCTACGGCCATAACTTGACTCCACATTTAGCCTGGTGTAATTATTCTACTGATATTTTGTTCAGTTTGTGGTTTATTACTAGATTATTTTTTTTTTTATTTTATTTTTGGTGGTCATTATTATTATTGTTGTTTTTGAGCGGCCGATCATGCTTTAATTTTGAAGGAAAAATCTCTATATTTCCGCTTGTTTTTCTGTCGTTTCCTCGTTAACTTGACGCAGCTGAGCCCCGGCTCCTCCTCCTCTTGTTTGGATCGGCTTGAAGTTGTGTTGTAATGCTACCACCGTGTGGAGAGCCGAGAGCACGTCACATCAACTGTTTTGGCGTATAGCTCATGAATGCTGGGTTTAATCTATTAAATCCCTATTCAGATGGGATAAACTTCCACCTCTTATTTTGCATATCTGGCCCGAATGAGTAAACTGTCTCCCGTTGCCTTGTGTGACCCGTTTTATATCACATTCGTCCATCCACTCACATTTACAAGATGCCCACATTACTGAATTAAAACAAGAGGGATTATGGCTGCGAGCGCGTCTTCCACTGCAATGATGCGCTTGCTTTCCTGCGGTAGACAGCCAATCAAATAGTCTGGGATTTTCTTTCTTTTTTTTTTTTTTTTTTATTCTGGTTTGTGTGCCGTCTGGCTCTTGGCACAGTTGTCCTCAGAAAACCTGGCACATGCACTGACGGATCAGAGCCGGCCGTGACGCAGAGGCACGGGCATGTGCAGAATAACGATCCAGCATCAGAGGGGCTGTGAACATGGTGGCACGCTGTGACCGATACTATATCACTTCTCCGACTGTGACAGTGACGAGCAGACCCACCTAGTCCCTTTAGTCACAATAAACATGCAGACTATACATTCGCCGAGTTGCACTGAACTATTTTGGCACATTTAGATCCCACCTTGCTCTAACAGGACAACCCAGCCTTTATCACAAAAATGAATGTCAGCCGAATGAAATCCCAGCATCAGAGAGGCGCAGAGAAAAAAACAGTCAATGAAACTATATGCTATCTTTTCTTCTAACAGTGCAGCAGGCTGTGCCCATTCTTGTTTTGAAAATATACTGCTATGGGCAATGGCATACATTTTCATTACAACAATAAACACAAGTAAATCGGGCACATTCTTCATATTGTACGCTGAGTGATATAACAGACCATGTCATTTACACAGATGATGCGTCAGGGCAATGTAGGTCATCGTCCAAGGATGCGAATTAAAAAAAAAAAAAAAAAAAAAGTTATTGTCTAGTCTGTTGCTGGACTAGTTTACAGTGGGATATTATTGATCCAAGGCTTGTCGTGTCCCGAAGAGCCTTATTGGCTGTTCTCTTTAACTGTTGCTATGGTACCAGACATCGGATGCTGTGGCTTCATGTGCGGATTCTCTATTGGTGCAGCAGGAAGTAGTCTGCTGTGATGGAAAATCAGAAAGCGTGATGTGTGAGAGAGATTGGTCTCTGTAGAACTGGCCTGACTAATGAGTCTGACTCACACGCACACATACGCTCAATCTTCTGTGTATGTGTGTGTGTGTGTGTGTGTGTGTGTGTGTGTGTGTATGTGTGTGCGCGCGCGCGAGCGTGTGTGAGAGAAATAGAGAGGGAGAGGGAGAGAGAGAAATTAGAGGATTCTCTTCTATTTCAGGAATGCAGAGGACAATTAGTGCGGTGGAATTTTTACGTCTAAATGAAAATAAAAATAAAAATTCCACTGTGCCAACAAAGATGCTGTTAAATATTAGAATAACAAAGAGTTATGGAGCTGTAGGATCTTCAGTGAGGCACCCAGAGGACACTGTAGCTCTCAGTGTCAGTCTTGTAAGCTCCTTCATCCTGAATATGAGCCATTGTAAACCTAAATCTGAATCTGTGCCAACTGTTCTTCGGTATGTTAGCCGTCTCTTATGGTTCTGCTGGGGAGGGGGTATTGTTAATATTTGCAGCAAACGTTTCCCCATGTGCAGCAATATGGCAACGATTGTAAAAACCTGGCCAAACTCTCTCTTTATTGCTGGCTCATTAGCTGTTGAAGGCAGCTGTGTTGGAACTCTGAATCTGAGAACAAACAAAATTTTAAATTCAAATCGCCCATCCATATGTGATGGAAAATACAACAAGTAAGCCTAAGATGATGTGATGCTGCAAAACTGTATGCACCGGCTACACACACTTCCATCTTTGTGTCAGCTGCTGAACATGAGTTACCAATTTGCCACCTAATTTTGGCAGTTTTCTATTTCATTTCCACAATGTTTTGTCTCTTACACTGAGCTACAATCTTCAGCAGGCACATTCCTTCTTCTCAGTCTTACCGGATGCAGTGTTGTAGGCATAAGTTGGCCCACTGACAGGCAGTGACAATGTCCATGCTATACTGTTGCCACTCCATGGAGGACTGTAATTCAAAGGGGAAGTACATTTGCATGATAAACAGCACCAAAGCATCTCTAACAGGTGTTGAAAGTGGACTGCTGCATTATTGAGCTATCCAGTTATTTTCAACCTCAGGGAAAAAAGTAATTGCAATGCCACTGTGATGCAGATTAACAAGCTGGGTCACAACTGCAGAGGAGATGACCTCCAAGACTTGTGTGTCTGGGGCCTCAGCTCGTTATCTGTGCTTTATCTTATTAAATCATTATGCAAAATTTGAATAATAAAGAATATTTATGAAACCCGTATCACTCATGTTGAAAACTACTACACATTCATGGAAGAAGGCATAGCATTTTTCATGGATGTGTGTATATAAAATATGCCAGTCTACATCCCACAACCTAGGCTTTGTCAGCACGACAGAGAGCTGCACCACCAATTAATTTACAAAATCAAATTAGATGGAGAAAAAATTTACCGGAGGGATTCCCAGTGACTTCCTCATTCCATTGTACATACATACATACAAATAAGCACATAATCTGACACTCAAAACAGGAACAAAAATACATTTTGCATAGACAGCACTCTGAATGTTGGCTACAGGACTTACCCAACACATAATGCTCTAGTTTTTCTTTCCCTCCAAAAACACGAAATCCATCAAATATTGCACAGTAAAAAGACACACAAAAGTGAAAATGTCACAGAAGTTCAAAAAGTCCAAGTCATTAAAAAAAAGGAGCCTCATAAGCAACAGAGGCTGATTTTGAAGATGCTACTTTGGAGACAGTGGTATACACTCACAATATGAAAAATTCCTCATTCCACTGCTGAGTTTTATTTGTCTTTTTTTATGAATTGGTCCCAGGGAACTTGTCCATTAGAATAGATAATGATTAATTATCTCCAAAATATTAAAACAAAACAAAAAAAAAAGTCTTCACAGATGCACTTGTACATGCCATGGGAGTCCAGTGTTTGAGTCACTATGGAACATTTGGCAAAGGGTTAGAGAGACATCACATCCACAGTGCACACAACTCTGCAGATAAATCCAACGTTGAGGAAGATGTGACTATTCTGGGAAGGAATTCAGACTGTTTTTTCCATTTTGGTGAAATAATCACACTTTTCACTAGTGTCCAGTCAGGGCTGAGAATAACGAGGCCATAGTTCAGAACAGTTGCACGCAAAGTAAGGCCTGGATGGTGATCACCTCAGTATCCTATTAGAGTCCACCAGGGGTAAGACTGATGACAGGCTCCACAGGAGTCCATCCATCTGTAATTCACAGCACAGTGGGTTTAAGCATAACGTTATCAGCTACATAGAGATGTTCCAGGGCTTTTTCTCCTCTTAGTGAGAGTAGAGGATCCAGCAGGCAGGTTTGGGTGAGTTCCTCCAATTGACTAGTTGAGTTTGGCACTGATGCGTATCCACTGAAGAGCCTGTCTGGTGTACTGGACCGCATGAGCAATACTGCTGTGGAGTGTCAATGGTCCAGATACCGTATTCAAGTAGTTGAAGAATTCTGTATGGAACAAAGAAAACAATGCTCTTTAAATACCTATTGCCACAGACTACCACATACATGAACATTTGATATCTTTCATTTTTTGTATGCGTTTTATCTCTGTGTAAACAGCTGATCAAAGTACTGTTTTGAGTAGTTTTTAACCACATGCACTGGTGGACCCAAGAAGCCTCAGACTTCTTCACCTTTACTCTCCTTGGCAAGGTTATCTGCAATTTCCCAGTACTCATAGCTGTACAGGATACTGTTGGTGATATTTAGGTGATTTGCTGCCATCTGGTGGATACGCTGGGGAATGCTGATGAGAGAAGGGGAGGCGCTGCCCCCGTGTGAACCCAGGCTGAGGGATTTGCTGTCTGGTAAGAATGAAGAAGGGGGTCCCCCTGTACCCCTGAAGACCAAAAAAAAAAAAAAAAAAAAAAAAAAAAGGAAAACAAAAAAACATGCATAACAGGAAGGCTGTGCTCAATCAAATGGACTGGAAAGAGTGGAAATAAATGGATTTCAAGACCTACATAGATCAAGACAAGACGTCAATAAGTTTTTATTAACTCACTTCCCAGAGTCGTTCCACAAGGCGGGTGTATTAGGCACTTTGGGCGAACTCTGGAATGCCAAAAAATAAACAAGACTCACATCCAAAATCCCATCCTCCCATGTTTTCATTCCAACAAACATTGTCCATACATTGAAATGACAATGAAAATGCGTTAAAAATCCTGATAGCTTTGTTTCTATATGAAAGACAAATCAAGTCTGTCTTCTTTGAAAAATACCTTAAAATAGTCCAGCAAAGCTTTAGAGTACTTCAGTGCATGGTCCTTCTTCAAACGAAACATCTGCCAGTAAAGGAGGGCAAGGCATCGGAAACTGTGGACAAACAAGCACAATTCAAAGAGACTCAGAACAACCACAAATCATGCCCAAAATGAAGGTCCTTCAGGTTGATGACAGATGTGGTATAAACAGAGGAGATGACACACGCACCACAGTACGCCCAGCTGTTTGTCTTCCTGTCTTGCCCCAGGGCCAGAGTGGCTTTTCAGCCTCATAGCGTACCTGCAGACAAAGGACAATTACCTACAAAGCTGCAGCTTATTCATATGCATATGTATTCTCTGTGTTTCACTCAAGCTTTGTATCTGTTTATACATGCAAGGGACTCAGTGTGATTCACCTAATAAGCTCCACTGTCTCTGAGTACATGGTATAAGGAGACTTGGCCTCAAGCGGCCCCTCCTCCATGGCTTTCCCGCACTCCATGAATGAGAGAGCAGCATCAACATAATTCACAGCCTTCCCCAGCTTGTCCACCTGGAAAGGAGACAGGCAAGGATGGGAGAGAAATATGGAAGAGTAGTGAAAATCAATAATACTACCACATCCCATCTTCCTTCACTGTTGACAGTGTGTATATTCTTGGATGGTAGAAAAGACAGAAGACTTGCCATGGCATCTGCCCGGTGCTTCATCCTCTTGGCCTCATGCATGTAGTACTCAGCGTGGTGTGGGCTGGAAAGAGAGACAGGCAGACAGAGAAGATTTGCAGCTTCAGCAAGACAAAAAAAATTCCCACATGGCTGGAAAAAGTGTGTATATCTGTCCAATAATGTGCAACGTTGGACTCTGCGGACTCGATGAATGTGATCACTCACGTTTCTTGGCTAGGTATGGTCTTGTGTCCTCCTGGCTGTCTCATAGGTGGGGCCCAGGACTCAGACACCATCTGAGGCTGTGCCGGCACTCCTACATACTCCAACTCCATCTTTGGCTGGGTTAAGAGGGTAAAAATAGATTAAATAAGCCAAAACACTGCAAGTGATGGGAGCTGGAATGGTCCAAGTTGTTTTTGTCTTTCTTTTTTGACCTACCTTTAGAGCAGAGTCACTGCTCTTGTCTCTTTCCTTGTGGGTGTGGGAGTGATGCTGCTCTAAATGTTGTGTTTTTAAGGAGGGCTTGGTAGGCTCGGGATTGTCAGACAGTGGTGACAGGGGAGACAGTGGTCTCTTACCGTCTAAGTATTCCTCCAAGTATCTGCAAACACACACACCCATATGCATGCACACAAACACACACATAAATAATAGATATTAACCTACTTGATGTAACAGTTTGAATTCATATGTGTTCATGAGGGTGCATGTGCATGCAGGAGAAAAATGGTGTGCAATGTGCTCTCACCCATTGGGAACAGTCTCAGTTGCAAGGTGGCGTGGAGGCTTCTGAGGTGAGGACTCTGTCTGGCCAGAAGGGTCGTTTGAATAAGAGATGCTCCTCTTGCTTTCTCTATGTGACACACCATTCTCTGACTGGTGACACACACACACACACACAAGCATGCTTTCAATGACAAACCTACACTGGCACTGTCTGCATGCAGCATTTACAGACAGTTTGATCACATCGTGTTCAAAAGAGGAGAGATACGATTGAGTATGCAAACTACCTTACGTTTCCTTTTGCTATCTCTATTCACCGTCTCGGGGGTACTCAAGTGTTTCATGGCCTCTCTCTGATTGGTCTTGGCTGATGAAGAGGAAGATGAAGATGATGAGGTGTGTTTATGAATGGCACCAGTAGTGGTGTCTGGGACCCTTTTGAGAAGACAGAGGTCTATCTGCACCACCAGGTTTTTAAGCCCTCGTTGGGAAGGGGCTGTGGCCTGTTCACTACGCCCAAATGGGACCAAGGTGTAGAGTTTCTGCTTTCCCTCACTCTGCTGTCCTTTGCACGGATTCTCTGAGGCAGGTACTCTGGGATAAACCACCTTTGGCCTGTTGTCTTTGGGTCTTCCCGGGTCCTGCTGCCCTCTCTTGGGAGTGAGTTTCTTGTGGGATGTGGAGTCCGCTGGAACTTTGGTGATGTTATCCTGATATTCAGATTCAGAGTCTGAACCTGAAGAAGAAGAGGAAGAGGAAGAGGAGGAGGAGGATATAATACAAGGAGTCGGGGAGTGTGAACGCTGAGGTGAAGGGTCTGGCTGTGATTCTCTCTCCTCCTCGCTTCTGCCTCTCACTCTACCCCTCACTTCTGTCCTCCCCTGGTGGTGTGAGTCTCCCTGTAGGTAGTGCCGCTCGGTGTTGGTATGAGGTCTCTGTTTGGGCTGGACTGCCTGCCATTCGCCTCTCTGCTGCTGCTCCCTCCTCCTCCTCCTCTTCGCCTCTCTTTCAGCCTCCTCTCTCCTCCTCTGCTTCTCTATTGCTTCCTCCTCCTCCTCTTCGTCTGAACTCTGGATCCAGGGACGTCTCAGTAGCTGCTCCTCCGCCAGTCTCTTGTCTTCTTTTCTCTCCGGTTTCTCCCGCTGTTTCTCCCTATATCTGTCCTCTGGCTGTTTCTCCCTAAATCTGTCCTCTGGCTGTTTCTCCCTAAATCTGTCCTCTTGCTGTTTCTCACTAAAGCTGCCCTCTTGCTTTTTCTCCCTAAATCTGTCCCCTTGCTGTTTCTCCCTATATCTGTCCTCTTTTCTCTCTCGTTTTCTCTCCTCTGCCTGGGTCAGAGTAGCTCCTCTGTGGTCAGTTTCCTGTTCCTTAGATTGGGGTTTCTTCTGTGGTGTTTTAGTTTGAGGGGCTTGAGCAGGAGCTGCAGCTGGAGCCTCCCAAGACCTGGCTTTAAGTTTTAGGCTGGGGCTTGATCTAGAGTTAGACACAGTACCAGAATTGGAAGCAGTTTTAGAGGTAGACTGAGAATGAATACTGTGACCAGGGTTGCCGCTGGTTTCACGAGTAGAGGCTGTGGGAGCTAAGTGCTTTGCTCTTGTGGGGCTACTTTGCGAGCTAGGTTGAAATAAAGGCCTGGGATTGTGGTTGGAGTTGTGGTTGGGTCTGCTGCCTTGGATTTGCTCAGATTTTGAAGGGTGTTTGACTTTGGGAGTTGAAGCAAGCTGTTTAGAGCTTGGATGAAAATTAGACTTAGGTCTAGATTTGTGGTTGTGATGCTGATTGGAGCTTATAACTGGAGATGCTTTGTCTTTGATCTTGGATTTGCTTTGACTTTGGTCTTGATCCTGTGTGGGTTTACTCTTGGGCCTGTGTTGAGGAGGTGGCTGAGTACAGGGGCTATTCCTTGGCTTGTTTTTGATATCAGCGTTGGGCACAGGAGCAACCCATGGCCTAATTTTTGTCCTGTGGGGGCTGGTTGTTTGGCTGGGCTGTGTTTGGGTCCGTTGCTGAGGACTCTGAACTTGGCGGTAGCGACGAGGGCTGGAAGGAGGAAGACTGGGACTGGGGCTTTTTGGGGGGTGTCTGGGTATAGGACTAGGGCTGCGGCTTGCTCCTGGGCTCCCAGATGGGCTGAAGCAAACACTCAGAACTGGGCTGGGGACAGCACTGTGCCTCGGGCTAGGGCTGGGACTTGGACAAGTACTGGGGAATGGGCTGGGGCTGGGACAGAAGCTGTAACCAGGACTAGGCAGAGGACTGTTGTGGCTGTAATTGAACTGTGGGCTGGGAATAGGGCTTTGGCTGGGGCTGTATTCCTGACTGTTGTCCCAAGACCTAGCTGGAGATGGGGCTCTGTGGGTATGTGGAGAGGGCAAGCGTCCTGGAATGCTCTGGGTGGGATCCTGTTCACCGCTGGCAGATTTTTTCCGGGCCTTCTTGAGCCACTTGTCCAACTGCCACTGGGCGGTAGAGGGGTGATCTGTCTGAGAAAGCACAGAGGAAACACACTTGCATGAATACAGGTGTTAATACTTTACTATGTTAATACAAAGATTAAAATGCCTCTTTACAAATAGATTTGTAATATGGAGCCTGACAAATACACATTTCCCCTCACATACTAATGAAAGGAAGGACTGAGATAAAAAGAGACTTTAAGTTTACACCAGAACCTGCCGGAAATTACACAAACAATTGTAAACATAAGACAACAGCTGTACATAGAGATTCAATCAACTAAAATGTACACAAAACACATTGCTAACTCAGTAGATGGTCCTGCTTTAAAATTGGAAACACTCTTCAAATGAGAAGTCTGGATTTTTACTGCAGTCTTTACACTGTCATTTCAATAACGACTCCGGCTAACAGCATAATTTCAACTCAGAACTTACTGTATAGTCTCACTCCTGTTGCTCAAGTATCCACATCTGTGCTTACAGTAGCTCAACCCCCCTCCAATTACTGCAAATGACTCATGTACTGTTTGCTTAACAACTGGCTGGGTAACCATGAGAATAAAAAGAACATGAGAGGGCGCAAAGAAGTTTTTACTCAAATAAAATTGCATGAGGATACTCACGGCTGCAGAGCAAACTTCTTTCCTGCTCCCGCTTTCCTTCTCTCTATCTCTTTCGCTCTTGGCTGACCAGAGCTAAATTAAACCTCTAGTCCTCAAGCCAAACAGTGACCCCCTCCCCACATCCCTCGCCCTCTTTCCAGAGGAGACACTGCATCTCTTGTACCGTCTCTGCTCCCCTCCCTCTCTCTTTCTATCCCTCCTTCTTTCTCTCCCTCCTCCTCCCTACCTGGAACTCTGGAGCTGCTGCCTCCAAAGCTCCAACCCCCATCTCTTGCTTGAGAGACACTGAAACACTCCACATAGATGAAAAACACATGTTGCACCCCCCCTCCTCACTCCTTCTCTATAGGGCCCCAATATAGTGAATGTTCAGTAATAGAGCCAGCTATGCCACACAGGGCCTTCCATTCATAAAAGAAGACCATGTCTCCCTTCCTTGACTCTCCACACAGCAAACGCTTCAAGCCAGCCTCTGACCCACTCCACAATACTACACACCTCCAATGTTATGGGTCCACCGCACCCAACTGTGCAGCGTACAGGTCTGCGGTGCAGTGTGGAACCCGTTACGCCATTCAAGAGTTATCTGACATCAAGCGGTTCAAATACAATGCAGCTCACGTTCTCGAGCGTGCCACTGTTGTGCTGAAAGAGGTTATGTTAACCGCTGATGAAATGGTAGCACGAAACAGAATCTGGGTGACTTCCACCTCCCAAGGGCTTTCCTCTTTAAGACTCGCCTTGTTGACATGACACCAAGGCTCTAATTCCTGAAGATCCCCCCCCTCCCTGCGCTCCTTTCCGACTCACATGCATTCCTAATTCCTCTGTCCCTCCCCCCACCTGCCCTCAACTGCCTCTGTGCCGCTCCCTGTGGAGAATTAACCTGAAGGCACAAAAAACAGAATTGGACAGAGACAGCGACAAATGCACAGGGTAGATAGAAAGATAAGAAGAGGCAGCTGCTTGGCATCATTACCTCCTTGGTGCACCGGGGCTCTGTGTTCGCAGGTGACCCGGGATCGGAGTGACTTTCCGGGCTCGGGCTCCGGGAATGCCGGCTACTGCTTTCTGACTCACCAGAAGAGTCTGAGCCCGAGGAGTCGGAGCTGGAATGTCTCACCCGCCCGCCATGTGTGTGTCCGCGCTGTGCTGACAGGCTGTCAGTCAACACACGCAAACACCAGAGAGGGGTCATCTTACGTGCATAGCCATGTGGAGCACACTCTTGCACACAGAAACACAAATGCACAGACACCCACACACACTGGTGCTATTCCTTTAAAAAATATTTTCTTAATCCTGACACAGATTACACATAGATCATACACACCTACACACACACACACACACACAAACACACTGACAAGACACATGCATAAACATACCTGTGCCCATCCCAGGAAGCTGACTCATGCGTGGCCTTCAGGGAAACAAAACATAAGACAGAAACTTAACATCCATGACAATAAAACACAGAGCAGCTTCCTATCCTTTCTGCCTCACCCGTTCTTTGTTTTCTATCACCCACTGTGCTAATCTACCTGTGTATGGGTGTGCCCTGGTTAACACTACCAGAGAAAACGATCCTGCAAAATGACTTGCTAAACACTCCAGTCATGGTCCCACGGTTTTATTGACATTCCCTCCACTTTCGTTCTCTGAAATTCCCTCCCTCATTCCCACTGTAGACAGAAAAGAAAGTAGGCAGGCATGGTTAACTGAGGTCACCGGTGCTAAAGAGGAAACGGTTAACATCACGGGAATGCCACTGTATATTCAAAGCAGGCCGAAATGTCACGATGATTTTCTGACTGCAGGGAAAGATATGTAGAGTCCACCTGCCCTGTCAGTGTCGTCCTCATCACTGCTCAGCTTCAGGTCATCAGCAAGCATGCTGGAAGATAAAAACACACTGTCAGGGAAAAAAAAACAAAAAAAACAAAACAAAACACACACACACAGAGAGAGAGAGAGAGAGAGAGAGAGCGAGAGAGAGAGACACCAAAGAAGATTTCCAACAACTTCAGGCTATTTTGAGAATGAGCCTTCTCGTCATCATTAACCAAACCACAATACAAAAAAGAAAGAAAGAAAAAAAAGAAAAAAGAAAGAAAAAAAAAGAAAATATAAGGATTTCAAACTTTAAAACTGGAATTAGGAACATATACGTACGCATACAAGGGAAGGGCCTTGAACTTTGACCAACCTCACGCAGAAAGTGCAGAGGTGTGTATGAAAAATGCCCACAAATACTGAAGTAAGCGGCATAAACAATACAGGGTGCATAGTTAGACAGCGCCGAGTATCTGTACCGCCTGACCGAGGTACAAGTCACTTCCCATCCAAAAGACCAAGTCGACCCCTCCGGTTGAAAAATGAATGAGGCGGGTGGAGCGCCTACGTGCCTGCAGTCACCCGCAACAAAACCTACAGACACAATCCAGATTATTTCTCAAAGCAGGCTGGTACAGACTTTTCTCCCACTGAGCAGGATCGTACTTCCGATTCAGTCAGATTTCCCGGTCGAGTGCAACTCTCCGGCAGATGAGCCAGCCTCTCATCTCATTGGAAAAACGAAAGTGAAACTTCAATTTCTACGCGTTCAGGGTTTGTAAACAGCAGGCCAATCCTCAGTTATCGCAGATGTGAAAAAATGCAGTCACGAAGTTAACACGAGTCGTGCGGAGGTCTGCATGTCTTGACCAGCGGACACAGAAGGGTGGGTAATAACTCTAACCCTAACCCCACAGCTTTCTGTTTACTAAATGCTTTTCTGCTTGTAAACTGCGACTCTAACTGTGTTTAGCCTACATTTGTAAACACAGTGTGATAAATTATTTGTATCTACCTCTCCTGTTTTCATCCCCAGATAATAAAGGAACCATTCAATCTTGAAAATGCAGGCAGTAAATCTCAGAACATTGTTAGAAACCCAGACTGGCCTATCAAAACAGACAAAATATGAAATATAACAATAATAATGATAATATTTTAAACAGTAATGATGGGATTAATTCCAAATTAAGTTTGATTCCAAGGGAAAAATGTTTCCTGAAACCAAACAGAAAAAAATCTTTCAAAAACAAGTCAGATCCTCAAAATCATACCTACATTGCAAGCAAAGTTACTTAGATGATTAACTTTAGAAGTAACCCATAAGGTGTCCATACCAGGAATATATTTATTGTTCTGTTTCTTCAACTGGATTGCAATCCTTTTTCAAAATTTCCACATTCTCAATAAAATGTCCTCTTCCAAATATTTTGCTGCGTATTTAATGTAATAAAACTGGTGTTATCTAACACAGGCTGTGTAAAACGGTGAGATGGTGCTACGGCATTGGAACATGTGCATCTTGTTAAAAAGAGGATGTAAAGGATGAACACGTCGGCCTCCACTGACAGTTTTGTATAATGTCACCTCACCTCTGACCTGTTCGCATGTGATGTCAGCTGAAAACACTCAATCTGTCAGCTGAGCAGATTGACCCCAGCTTCCCCCTGTGCCTCCTTTGACTGGCCCTCTGTCCTTAATGCTCTTCTTCACAGCCATACAGTGTACAATACTGATGTTTTGTGCCTTAATTTCAATGAAGCTGATGTGAACGAGTCAGGTATGTGCATGATGTGTCTCGTGCATGATGTATCTACAGTCTGTGTGCGCGACACTGCCCCAGCTCAGGTTTGATGACCTCCGATCATGTTTCCCCATGTCCCACTTACGATTTGTGAGGCGCCACGTGAGGGTGACGGTTCATTCGCAGCTGAACATCACACCGAGCTGAGAGAGAGAGCGAGAGAGCGAGAATGACAGAAAAAAGAATAGCAAGAGATCAGCAATAAACAAAGACACTAATATATTGTAAATAATTGCACATATTAGGCATGTGTACTTATCAGACAGTGAATACATACATTGCCTTTGCTGCGTGGTGTGCTGCCTTGCATCCTTGAGGAAGATAGAAAACATTAAATAGGGACTAAAACTATTTAAAGGGTTCATCATCTACCATAAAAACTGAAACACATACACTCAAACACACACACACATACACACACCTTAGGGTTGTAGAGGATTCTCTGGGCCTGGTTACCCCCTAAGGCTTGCCGGGACGGCCAGGACTGAGTCATGTCCTGCATAACAGAGGGGGTCAAAGTTCAACTGGGTGAGGTCACGGAGATTGATGGGGTTCACAAACATGAAACGAAACCGTTCTAAGGCATAAAGATAAGTACGACTCGGAGGCTGTGAAGTTGCCACGCATACAGTAAACAGGCAGCTTCATTTAACAGCTGACTCTTATTACCAGCACTGTTTCTCACCACTAGGGGGAGTGTGTGTGAGTGTGAATATGGGTTAGGTTTAGAGCCTCTACTGTATCGCCTGAGAGATGTGAATTACATGCTTGGCGTCTGGGATTGGGAGTGTGTGCTTTTTTCAAACAGATTCTTGGCCTGTTGTGTCTCCTCTCAGGCGCTTTGAGCATCTGATATGTGATACATGTGCTAACAGATGCTCTCTATCAACATTTTAGGACTTTGTTTTATAAAGTGTATGTGTACATGGATGTACATGCACATTTATGGATTGAGTGGTAGCTCACATGTTAGAGAGGCAGGGCCAGTTTGAATTTCCACACTGACAAGTAAAATCTGGGTAGAAAAGATGAATGAGAAACACTGTCCCTTCCCTCATCAATCACTGCCAAGTTTGCCTCGAGCAAGGCACCTAATCGGGAGGCAACAGAAGTCTGTGTTTGTACTGGGCAGCTCCCACGTGTGAATGTGTGAATAAGAAGCTGGCCATTGTTGAAAACCCTGTTCAGTAAACTTTCTGAGAATAAAAAAAAAGGTTTTAAAAAGAAGGAATAGAAACACAGAAAAAGAAAAGAATCACAGAAAACATGTGCGAGGAACTGTGTTTTGTTTTTTAAAAAAAATACTTTAATGCAGTGAAAGCTTAATGTTCATACACTAAAACTTATGTACTGTGTAATAAAAACCTGCGTGATGGATGACAAGAGGGCATGTCACCAGGAAGCAAGTTTCAAGTGTCCAACATGTCTCTTTTGAATGGGATGTGCTGTTCCATGCCTCAAAACCTCGTTTTACAGGTTTTGATTCTCAGAAGGTGTGGTGACATGCTATGATTTCTTCTTTCCCAGGGAAACAAATTGGACGGAATTGCAGGGAAAAGCGCCCGCCCTTTGCACAACATATCATCTGCCCTACATGTCAACACATTCACACACGACATAACATGATGATGAAAATCAGCCACCTGGATGAGCAACTTCAGTACGTGCTAGTCAGAGGGCACGCAGGAGCTAAATGACTATGAGGAAACAGAGAAGACTGAGAGCGGTGCATGCTGGCCTCAGCCACGTCAAACGGCTTGATCAACTGATGCTTTTAGCTTTTGAATAGTCTCATCTCTTTATGTGTCATTGCATAGAGCTGTTTTGATAGCTTTTCATGCACTAATGGTGTCTGCGCTTGCGTCTGCCTTTCATTTTGTTGTATCTGCTAGGCAGAATTTGGTATTGGTATCCTCAGAGGTATCTTATTGCTATTATTAGTCATTTCAGTTCTGATAAGTACACATTACAAAATACACAGATAATTGTTGCATATATAACCAGATTTGGTGGAATTACTGGCCACTGCCAGGCATGCATGAGAGGGACTGTGTTTCTGTTTGTGCGGGTCTATGTGTGCATTTGTATGCATGTGTGTCATTGTTTTCCCTGAGGGCAGAGAAGACTTTGATGACTGTAGATAATCGCCCGGGCAATTATGAAACTCTGCCCAGTGTGGTATCTTTTATTTGTCATATCTGCACAGCGCTCAGGAGGAAACTAGCCACATGGAGAGGGAGCTCTGGATCCACAGCGCATTGTCTCTGCTTCTGCTTTGATTACAATCTCTGCTCATTAGATTGCCCACAGTCTTGCTCAGACAGCCCAGGCCCCGCGGATGCTGAGAAAACAAGACGATTTTGTAGCATTTTAACATGATTTACAGTGGTTCCCAAGCTGTTATGTAACGTGGAAGCATGGGGCTGCCATGTGTCTGTGTGCGTGTGTGTGTGGGTGTAACCATGGTTGGGTGAGGGAGGGCAGGAGGTGGCTTGACCGGTGAAACACGGGGCAAGTTCTGGAAAAGGTCATGTTTTATCAGCTCTGATGCTTCAGTGTTTGTGTATGTGTGTGTGTATGTGTGTGTGTGTGTGTGTGTGTGTGTGTGTGTGTGTCTGGGGGAGGGAAGGGAGGGTTATTACAGATCAGGATGTGTGATAACAGAGACGGAACTCCAGTCGTGCTGCTGCAGTCTAAAATAATCTTTAATGGGAGTCTGCTCTGAGGAACATGCCCCATTTCATTCATTCAGCCAGAGGCACTCGTGACACAACGCATAGCGCGTTTCAGTCTAGTGAACCTGGCAGATGACTCTAAAGCGTCTCTTTTCCGCTCCTCTTTCTCACTCCTCCAACCCTCTAATCCCTGGAGGGCAAGTGTTTCCTCCCCCTGCTCATCCTTTCACTTGATTATCTCTCCTCTCCTCCACCAGTCACCAAGGACACATCACCAACTCTCACCCCCTTCTCCTCCAACAAAAACAAGGCCTCCCAGGTGGAGCGTTATGTGTTGCTATCTTCCTCCTCCCCCTCATCCCCATCCCCTGCATCTCTATTCTTTTCCTTGGCTCCCTCTCTGTCCCACACATGAATGTGGCCCTGTAACGGGCCACATGGACCAGTGACGGGCTGTGGTTACACACAAGTCCTCAACGTCTCAAGCCTCCAACATCACATGAAAAGAGAGCAGACAACTGGGACACTGATTACAGACTAAGATGTAGACGAGATGCAGCTGGTGTTTCTTTCACTAAGCGATGACACATCCAACTCCCAAATAAAATAGAAATAGAGCCTCTTAAAAACTACTCAAAACACAAACAGAGGTAGAATGAAGCATAAAAACTGCAAAAACAAGAAACAGCACTCTCGGTCTAAATACAGACATGGCTGAGTCATTTATGGAGCATAGGCTTTAAATAAGTGCACAAGTTCAGAGTCAGTATTAGCGCGGGCGAAATTGATATAATCAATTATCACAATATATTCGACAGAATACTTTGATATTGACATTGTGATGATATTGCAAGAGTCAGCAACAGTTGGTACTTTCATAATATATTAACACACAACAGATTTTTGCTAAATAATCGTTAGTATTTTGGATATGATGACCGAGCAGGTAGAGATAAATAACAGAGCAGCCACAACACTCTAAGAAGTTCAAGTTCAAATTGCATCCCTTTACTGTGATGCAGCCTTTAAAACCAGAAAAGGATGATACTTATGCCATATCACAATATTACAGTATCCAAAGTTGCAGCCACTATCTGGTCTCACATTAAGATATTGATGCAATATTGATTAAGCCCTAATTGCTACCATTGCTACTATTACTCCTACCATCACCACCATCAACAATAATATCAATGATTATAATGATGTTAGCATTTTAAAAATCTAAAATCAAGTAATTAAAAATAAGCATTCCCTTACCCCTAGAATATCTTTGGCACAGCTGTTGTGTTGGCTTCTTGTTACCTGTGAGAGGAGAAGGAAGTGAAGAGAAAGTTGGGGCGTTGAAATTTAAACACAGGTAACCACAGACAGACAGCAGTGCAATAATTAAGAGTTACAGAAATAAATCCAGCTATCAGCTATGCAAGCATAAGGAGAAAGGCAAGTGAACAATTGTTGACTGTGTACACGCCAATCATGTTTGAATATTTTAATCACAAAACGTATTTTGTTCGGCTCTGACCTAGGATAATTTAAATATTAAATATACATACCTACACACACGCAGAGGCAATATGTATAAATGTGCACACATGTACATAGGCACATTTCATTCATCAACCACTCCCTATTATGGATATAGCATATCTTATCTAGGTCTCTTTCTGCAAATATGCATATATACACAATGAAAAATCTTGCAACTGGCTGCTCTTAGTTTCCCGCCTTTTTGCTGTAACCTACACAATTCAAATTCAAGCACTTTACTTACTGTAATTCCTCTTACAGTGACAGACACACACACACACTCACAGTGACTTGACGGTTGAGCAGACGTTGATGTTGGGTGATGACTCATATCTTAACAATTACAGCTGCAGATGATCAGACGGATGCTGATTCTGAAGCGAGGAACTTTCTGTTTCTATGTGCATTACCCTCTTCTCCCTTCCCCCACCCTCCTCCTTGGTGTACCTTCACACTCTTTATCCTTTTACAATGGAATTTCAATTCTGTGTGCTTTTTACTAGCAAGCACATTGAGGACAATACTGCTACAGCATCAAGATTAAGGGCCAGCATTTTACATTATGCCCCCTTCCTCATTTGCATCATTGTAAGTAGGTGCCTTCTGTGCATGTGGGTGTGTACCTCATGCAGAGTATGAGTAGTGATGTGTAACTGTTTTGTGTTTGTATGGAAAACAATAATATTAAATGGTAACAAAATGAGTTAATACTTAGTACTTCAAAATCAAAGTCTGTATATTACCGATTGCTCACTTTGCAACAAGCTAAAACAAACTGGTCATGAGAAATGCTGTTTCTTAATGGCTGACTTCCCAATTCGGAAGAGTCAACAAGCTCTGCAAATTCATGTCTGGTTAGGGTTTTTTGTTTCCATTTGTCACTGAGTGAAATTTTTGCACTTGTGTGTCAGCCTCATCTTTTGACACTGACCACACATCCTGCCCTTGCGTACATCGTTACGACATTTAAAAAATAACAAGACATTTACTTTAATTTGAACCATCTTGATACACATTACGCTCCATTTTCTTTGGTGACTTGCTCCTTATTTTCGACTTATGCTTTGCTCATAATCCTCTGGGTAATTCCATCTGTACAGCATGAGTATGTACTGTAGCAAAAATGTGTGTGTGTGTGTGTGTGTGTGTGTGTGTGTGTGTGTGTGTGTGTGTGTGTCTGCTCGCATGCATGAGTCACTACGTTCATTGTCTGAGTGGCTGGACTCTGAGCCTGAGGATGGAGAACAGTGTGTGTGTGTGAGGGTGTGTGAAAATTGGCCTGTCTGATTGTTATGACCACAAGGCAGTTATGAGGCCATAGGCATCCACTGAAAAACATAAACACAGACAGCCAGTGTTTCACATCCCTGTGGCAGTGCATGGGCAATGGCAAAAGTCTGACACGTTTCCCCAGTTAACACTTATGGGCCTATTAGTATGAACATTATCAAGTGTAATGTGTTTCACACTAACATGGCCACTGGCATCAAGAGGCTACAGCTATGGTGCAATACCCCTGATGAATGTAACATCCCCTGTGGCCAAGGCAAACCACAACCCATCATAACACCTGCAACAAGCAGCATGCAAGCCAACTAAGCAACTACTTAGCACCTGCTCATTCTAAGGAATCAACAATTACTGGAGTTATGTTAGTTCTCAGTTTATACTCAGGTTATATCAAGAATCTCTATTTATAAAGTGGAAACAAATTTTTAAGCACTGATTTCAATCGGAAACTGGGTGAAACAGCACAAAATGACCTATATGGCTCTGCAGGGATAAACATCCTTGTTTATGAACTGAAAATGCAGCTTTTATTAGGCTTTTTATTTACAAGAGTGGAGTTTGATGACTCCACTTGCAAAAAAAAAAAAAAAAACATGAAAAACTGACACTAACAAACTGAAGGGGCAAATGACCTGCAGTAAACCCGTCTACTAGGCTTATGACACTCAGAAGAAAACAACCATTCATGTTTGGTAAATCGGCCTATCCATCCCGTACTGCGTGCACCGGGATCCCATCTCACCTGAGAAGATGCGCATCGGGGCTGAAAACAGACGATGGAAAGTTTCCCTTTGCCGCCGAGGACTGTAGGCATGTTTCCTGGATAGTCAGTGTTCTCCTCTGGTGTCCATACCAGTGAGGACTCGCGTTAAAAATCACAGAGGCGGCGATGCTGCTCCGTGACGCTGGAATAAGAGTGAACCACTGGCTCCGCTCACTCGTGGATCAGCCGCGGAGCCGGAGAGTCCCCGGGGGAGACGGAGGAGGATGTAGGCGGACCGGTAACGTCAGAGGGGAGTCATGACACACAACACGACTCAGCGGACTGGTGAATGGTGCTCAACACCGCTGAGGGGTGGCAGCCGCTTACTAACGCCTTAGGCTGAACGTATTTTCAATTTCAGTCCAGCTTCATTAAAATTATAACACTATAGCTTCATTGGAATTATAACACTATATGCCTATTGGGATACTTTTATATTGCACTACTGTTATTACTGCTATTATTATCGGTTATTTAACACAGACTAGGTGCTCTCTCAGTGATGTGGTCATTAAAACGTTAATCCATGACGTGCAGTGTGTGATCATCATGAGGCTACACACAGGGGCTTAACGAGGAATCGTGTGGCACAGGAACTGACTCAAGGATCCCCGAGTCCACTTCCAGTTCCCTCTCTTTTTCACGTCAGGCAGTGAGGAAAACCCGTCCACAAACTCAAATGGTCCTCCTCATATAAACCATATGGACAAAAGTATTGGGCCACCTACACATTGTCTACAGGAGCTTTTATGACCTCCCATTCCAAATCCATAGGCATTAATATGGAGTTTGCCCCCCCCCCCTTTGCAACTAGAACAGCTTCCACTGCTATGGGAAGGCTTTCTACAAGATTTTGGAGTGTGTCTGTGGGAATTTTGGCCCATTCATCCAGAAGAGCATTTGTGAGTTCAGACACTGATGTCGGACAAGAGGGCCTGGCACACAATCTCTGTTCTCGTTCATCCCAAAGGTGTTGGATGGGGTTGAGGTCAGGGCTCTGTGCAGGCCAGTCAAGTTCTTCCACACCAAACTCAGCCAGCCATGCCTTTATGGAGCTGCTTTGTGCACTGGGGCACAGACATGCTGGAACAGAAAAGGACCTTCCCCAAACTTTTCCTACAAAGTTTGAAGTATAGAATTGTCCAAAATGTCTTGGTAAGCTGAAGCATTAAGATTTCCCTTTACTGGAACTAAGGGGCAGAGGCCAACCCCAGAAAAACAAGCCCATACCATGATCCCTCTTCTACCAAACTGCATTGTGCCAAACTACAGTTAGCACAATGCAGTCATCCCAAAATGCAAAGTCCAGTGAAACAACTGAATTATTCCTTACCCAGACGACTGAGATGAATCTACACAGATGAGAACAAAGTTTGCTTTTAGTTTGTGCAGGCAAAACCTGGCCAAATGTTATTCCTGCTTGTTTCAGTTTGCTTGATCTTTGGATGTTCCTAAATCCAAAAAACATACTGAGCATGAATAATGTGTCTTAATTAAATTTATGTTTTATATGTTCAACATTTTTCAGCATTATTATTTTTTTGTGCCTATAACTATGGATAAAACCTATTCAACACAACAGAACACAACTTGAGCTCAGATGAGGAGGGGGATCCACGTAAGCTGGATCCAATCTGTTACACTCACCCTCCCTGACACAGGATCTTTACTTAGTACTTCTTGCTCCTTATAGGTCAGTGGTTACCAAAGTGGGGTCCATGGACACCAGAGCATGCTGTCCTGGTTCTAGGGAGTTTCCAGAAAAATTAGATTAACATGATTTTACTCTTGTTTCCCTCCCAAGAAGCAGTCACCATGAGATAATATGTAAGTGTGACTATTTTGTTTATAGGTTTCACTGTACTTACTGTTACCTCCCCACCTGCAGAGCAGGGTTAGAGATGAGGTTAGATGGTTATGCAATCCTGTATAAAACCATGTCTAATAACATACAGCTGCAGTTAAAAGCATATCTGGCTGGTGAACCTCGATATAAATAAGTTTGGGAACCCCTGCTATAGGCTACACCCTGCTCTGTAGAGCTACAGCAAAACACAGCAGCCCTAGTGAGTGTCTGATCCTCTCCTCCTCCCTCATCTTGCCAGTGCATGCTTGTCTGGTCCATCCATTATTCTGCTTAATGCACTCTGTATTGGCCTATGAAGTGGCTCTGGGTTGCATGGAGTTTGCCTTGTCATAATGAAATATGACCCATCTCCCTGGCCCAGATGGCTCTGGCGGCAAGCTGAGAGAGGACGGAGAGACAGACACAAGGAGGAGGGATGGCCTTAAATAATGATGGATTCACAGGAGCAGGGACTCAATTGATTTAAAGGACCTTGTAACAAGATAGGTGACACCAAAAACCTTAGAAGCATCTAACTATTTTCTTCAAAAAGATGAACATAGTCCTTAGAAAGACAGAAGGAAAGAACCAGAGAAAGAGGTGGGGGCCATTTCCTATTGAATAAATGCGAGTTTGCTTTGAGTTGAACTCCCACTGGGACCACAGTGTAACTAATTTGCTTATGGCACCTGTCAACAAAAAAAAAAAAAAAAAAAAGAAGAAAAGAAAATGGGGGCAGTCCCAGATGGTTGTGAGACAGTGTGTCTTTAGCCTCTGGGTGTGCCCAGTGGTCCAGATGTTGAACCTCATGTAACATATTGGAGGTTGAGGAGGTAAAAAAAAAAAAAAAAAAAAAGACGTGCACAGGAGATGTGCACAAATGGAGGACAGGGTGTTGATGTGCATGCCTGGGTGCATGTACATTTTGGCACATTTGTGTCTGAAACACATTCTGAAATGTCAGATAAAGCTAACTGAGGTTCACCGAAATGACAACAACTCCCAGACTACCTTTTCCCCGTGACATATAGAGTAAATAGACATAAAGTAGATAGAAAGGGTTGGAAAGATAGAGACGAAGAATAAGAGAACAGGAAGAATGAGAAAGATTATACTTGCAGACACACAAGCAGTTAATCATCAGTTTACAGACTTCCTTTTCCTTTTGGCCGCAGTTAATCTGACTGAACGTTATAGCTATTATTGATTCTTTTGAGCTTAGTGTACGTGCTGTATGAGTGTATGAGTGCATGCGTGCGTGTGTGTGTGTGGGCACTGTATATCTGTGGTCTGTCACTGTGTGTTTCTATGTGTCAAGGGGAAGTTGCGGAAACCCTGCACAGTTACAGTGGTTATTTATTTTTAGCTGTGCACTGACTCAGTGAAGTAAAATAATTAGATATAAAAAAGGCTCAAACTGTTTTGGCAAATGAAAAAAAAAAAATCTGATTTATTTGACACGTGCTGCCTGTTAGTGGCTCCTCACTGTCAATAAAGAACAACTGGGAAAAAGAGGGAAAACATTCTCTGATCTTTGCCACTGGAACTGAAAGATAATTCACCTTAGAATTAAATTAAACAAAATAAATTCCATAGATAAGCAAATGTCCTTTATCTACTACGTACCAATACAGGAAAACAACTTCTTGAGTGGGCAGGTCATCTGAGGGTTACCGCCTAGTTGTGATTCTTTGGTGAAGCTCTAATTGATAAAATTTCTCACTTTTTTATCCGCAAAATACGTGCAGTCTTCTACTTCTAAGTGGGTGTACAAAGGGATCGTACATTGAGTTATTAAGTTATCTTTTCCTTCTCCACAACAAAACTGCCCACCACAGACACGCCTGTGTGTCATGATAAATTCTTGGAAGGTTGGTCATAAAATAGTGATAAAAATCAATGAATACTGGTTTACATGTCACGTTGTAGCTGAGGAGCGACACGGATAGAGACAAGGCTTATTGTCTTGTGAGGGATGTGTCACGTTAAAGCTTGAATAGCTTACTTACCCTGCTCCCTGTCCTCATAGACGAATGAAGACACACACACACACACACACACATCACATGTCCACTGACAGGGTCATTGTTAACAGTCTGTATGGTGTTTCAGTGTGTGACATGTTAATAGCTCATATTTATGCTGCCGGCCGTCTGCTCCTTCCTCTTGACCAGATTTACCCACAGCAGGTGATCCAGATGTTACAGAGGCTCTCTGCCCCTCACATTTTCTCTGCCCTGTCTTTCCTCAGCGTTTCACTCCAATCACCCTGCTTTTCTCTGCCTCTCTACATCTCCATCACACTCTCAAACTTTCAGCCTCTGATACCAAGTCGTCCTCTATCCCTTCCCTTCCTCATGAATCTTGCTCTGTGTCCTTCTTCCTGTGTATATCCGGTGCTAACGAGGGAAGAGAATAGAAAAACAAGTTTCATTTTGCGGGAGGACACAAAAGAGTGTAAACATAGGGATGAAGTGGGAACGGAGGGAAATGAAATGCCTGGGGCCAGTATCCACAGCCCCACAGTAGCACCCTTGGTAACAGACCCATGGCGACAGGACCTCAAAGGCACTAAGGTATCCCTCGACGCTGCCTGTTTAAGACATAGCTGGCCTCAGGGGTCAGCCTTCCTGACAACACACACGCTTGCACACACGCACAGAGCAAAAGAGAGGGAGCTGAGGAGATGTAGAGAAAGAGTAGGCTAAAGCTGGGGTGTCTTTCCCTTGCAGCTTGCTTTTGTAACCATGGAGATCCTGTGGGTATTCCAGATTCCTCCAGGTAGAGAGGGAAAGGGAGACAGTTTTCCTTTCACCGCTTTCAAACCGAGCTAATAGGTGTCACATAATCAAAGGCTGCATATATGTTGTCATCTTTAATGTATATAATGGAATTGGACTAGGACATTTCTTGTATTAAAGAGATTTATTCCCCTTGTTAGCACCAGACTTCTGTCCCTTTGGTGAATGGGATTACATGTTTATCAATAGGTGATATGGGTTATTAGTGAGATTTAAGAGGCTGCTCGGTGGCCTTGCACATCCCCTCAGTTTGTGTGCAGCTGTGGGTGACCTGATGATACCACATGATCCCGACAGTGGCAGCATCCATTCAATGCCAAGATGAAGCGGAGGCAGAATTCATGAGGGATGCTGTGCTGGAAAACATTCACAAGCAACTAACACTGTGGGCAGAGCACCATCCAGTGGCCAACGTGAGAAGTGAAGTTTACTCTGCATCACACGGGGTATTCCACACACCAGCATTAGAAAGTTAGCCAGAGAAATGTGGAAAAAGATTATGCTGTATCCTGATAGTGATTTGAATCTGTCAAACAAAGGTCGCGTGTTAAGCTTAGGTTAATGATCCAGTCCTCCCTGGTGACGGCTGTTAATAATAGACAACATTTCAGAAGATACCCAGTGATAGTTTTTAAAGTGATCCGGCTAACTTGCTAACCCCTCTCAGAGGAATACCCAGTGTCAGTTCGTGACAGACATGTCTGCTAAAGTGCGGAATTGATATGATGTGAGATAACATGATATGACATGACTTTGTGTGAGGAATATGATGTGATGCGATGCGATTTGAAGTGTTGTGAAGTGATGAAATGTGTTGTGATGTGATTTCCTCCTAATTTAAGATGGCATGATATGATACAATATATAACTTGATGTGTTTATTATTTGGTCACATTATATATGATATGAGCGACATGTTATGTGTAAATTTCCTGTATTTGGTGGTGTACAATCCTAATACATGGACTGTATCTAAATAAGCCCTGACTTAAAAGGCAGTAGCATCAGTGCGGCTGGCGCACAGCTATCTGACTTGTTTGCATTCCTCCGCTTCCCTTATTTAAAACAGGCAGGGTATTGATGCTTTTTCTAAATCATCGCGGTTCCAATTACAGCAGATAGCCTGTAACGTGGTTTTAATAAAGAGATAACGGAGCAGGATATGCAAAGCCACTCAGAAAGAGCCTATTCATGTCAAACGCTGAAGTGCCCCCAACAACTGGTTGGACTGGCTTGTCCCTATTGTGTGATGTCATCCAGTGGATGAGTGGCTGGCGGCTGCGATGCGCATGTATGCAGTCCACTGCCTCAACGCATCACAGCGAACCGCACTTGACAGCTTGCCAGGTTGGAGGAGAAAAAAACACACACCACACAAGAGAGGAAACCAGACCCGCTGAATTTCCACAAGCCAGGCGTCATCCGCATCCACCCGAGGGAGAAGGAAGGAGGGATATTTCTCTGTAGCCGCTCTCCCTCTCCGAGATCTCATGCATCCTTCTGGATTAATTATGTTTTTATTTTAACGCACAGATGACGGTGTAGCCGGGGCAACAGCCATTTAAATACACTAACGCCGCCGCTTCGTTGGAGAGGATCTGTTGTGACTGGCCATGAATTCGGCGGAACAGACGGTTACATGGTTGATTACGCTCGGGGTGCTGGAATCGCCGAAGAAGACCATCTCGGATCCTGAAGCATTTCTGCAGACCTCCCTCAAAGATGGGGTGGTCTTATGTAGATTGCTGGAGCGGCTCAGCCCGGGGTCCACGGAGAAAGTAAGGGCAATAGCACCGCTGTCCTCCGCATAACCGCCCGCCCCGTCTGCGCGTCCGTGCCGCCGAGAACCGTGACACCGACGCGGTTTGTTGTCTGGCTTCTCTTTCTGCCCAGTGGTCCATGAGGAGATTTCTTTTGTAGGTCACGGCAGCCCGGGTATTGTCTCCGAAAACAGCACCAAATGGTTGCACATATGTCAGTACACTACGCGTGTGAAACAGAAAGGCCGTTGTTGTTTCCCTTGCGTAGCCTATCGATCTGTCTGCAAATAGGCAACATCAAACCAAAAGGGAAAAAAATGAATTCATCATAAATTATTAGCAGCTGATGGGACTTAATAGTAGGCTATGTGATTCCCATAATGGAGGCTCCGTTTTTAGTGATTTTACCTCAGGTCTAAGCCACATTTTGACTTATCCTAGGTCTAATAGGGATGCATTTTGGTATTTGAAGCCCCTGTCACGCGCTGCTAAATTCCTCTTAATCTAGGACAAAAGGGCATGTGTGTCTGTGTATTTGCTCCACACAGCACACTGTATGACCAACCAAGGATGTCTGGCTATCTGTACACAGACTATAAGAGTGGGCCGCCATTGACTGCAAAGGCGCACAGACATTGATGGACCCTCTCCCCATTTAAAGCAACAGCGCAGTATTTGTTGTCTGTGCCTGTCAACATATAGCCTCGCTCAGTTTAGACCTCGGAGGTTTAGACACTCCCCTAAATGAGGCAGTGTTTCTTGAAAACAGAGGTGCTTTTCCTGGAGCTGCTGCACAGTCCATGTTCAGAGGCTTGACCCACCCGCTATGCATTAAATTGCACGGCCCCAATTTGAGATGACTGTGCTTTTATTGTGTGATCTTTGACTTCACCAGAGCAGGCGTTTTATATTTGCTATTTCATACGAGAGACAATTCATTTTGATCGATGCACAGTGTGTATAGCCCCTCTAAAGTGATGAACTATGGGTGTCTCCTCTATGGCAATGTTTAAATAAGGGGAAACAAGTGGGAAATTGGTCCTTTGTATTGATGGTTGAAATCCAAAACAATGTGACGAAACCAGCCAATGCAGACCCGCCTGATCTCTGATCTAAATTATGTAACATCTGCTACCATTTCAGTTTTGGGAGGATTTAATGCTTTTGACCTGATCTTGCCCTGTTACGCAGTTTCAAGCCAACTTGCCTTGGATGCAGTGCATTCATGTCATCAAACAAGCAATTGCAACGCAGTGGTAACATTATACACTAATTTGGTTGCTGCTGCAGGAATAAGCATGCAAACGTGCCTGCTTCCATTATGCTGCGTATTCACTATAGAGGTGATAACTGTATGGATACAAAAGGTGTGAGAGGACTGGAATGTCACAGGAAGACGTAAGCATTAGGAGTTACGATGCAAATTATCATTAAATCCCTTACGAAATTATTGTGCTGCTGTAGCAAACTTAAACTTGTGTTGGGAAACAAGCTGCCTGTTTTAGAGACAAAATCCCTTGATCACGTACTCTGCAGTTTTCAATACACTGTACTCAAACTGCCATGTTATTTTTTAAAAATGATATTATTTTTAAACATGCGTTATTGAGATCACCTGTTTGAATGAAATGAATGGTTTAGGTCAAGCTGAACATGTCACAATTAGACTGTTAATCCCAGACATATAGTGAAGACAACATAGTAAATACCCCCCCCCCCCCCCCCCCCCCACACACACACACACACACACACCACCACCACCCCAAAAAAAAAAAAGGAAACAGGGGCCTGAAACTATATCCTTAGCACTGCAGCTTGACTGCTTTCTTTATTTTGTCCGCTTTATTGTGGAAGGCTACTAGAAAACTGGTTAACCTATAGGCTGAAAACTCTTCAGTGGGGATCCCTATTTGCCAACGTCATTTCCCTCGATCCAATACCACTGCCTTGTCCACTTCCCTGCTGAAGGATTAGTGTTCAGCCTCCGAGTGTGGCAAGCCCACGCAAACAGGGAGTGTAGAATGCGTGTCGCAGAGAAGAGCATTCTAGGTCTAAATAAGCAGCAGATAGCCACACTCTGAAAGGCAAAAGAGGCGCACGGCGTCACTTGAAAGCGAAATCTTCTAACCCGCGTTTCCGTCTTCCAGATTTACCAGGAGCCGAAAAACGACGGCGAGTGCCTGAGCAACATAAAGGAGTTTCTCAAAGGCTGCACATCGTTTCGCGTCGAGGTGAGTGCCAAAGATTGACGCTGTTGGGGTTTATTTTCAAACACATGCACATTTGGGAGAAATCGTTTTGGAAATGGTGGGTTTGTTTTACACGTTTGGGTAGAGACACTGACACAATAAACAATGGGGACACGGAGTGGACGGACGGAGCCCTGACAGTGGGAGGAGTGTGAATTGCGAGCCGAGAACAATCACCCATCGGGCGGCTAAAAGAGCCTGGTTTGTCCAGTGCTATTAAAAGGCCATACATAACAACATTTTGCCTACACCTCATATTGTTAAGAGCAGTTGAACTGCTGTGGCCCAGCGTGGCTCATTCCCCAATGGGCCTAATTTGCATGTTTGGGAGCACCTAGCCTTTGCATAGCCTATGGTTAGACTCTCTAATTAATGCAGAGCTTTGTCCTCAAGCTCATGCGTGGCATTGCATTATCACGTCCAGGTTGCACTGGCCTATTTGCTCTGGGAGAATCTGTTTAGAGCAGGTCATTGGTGCAGCAAAGAACAGCATATGAAAAACTAGAAAACTACAGCTACAATGCAAGCAAGACGAGTTCTACCATTGTAATTACAGCCCCATTGTAAGGTGTGAGGTCTAAACATGCCTCTAGATTGTCTGGAGAAGCCTTGCGGGGCTTGGAAGTCTGTGGCTACCCTGTAGTTAGCTGTGAGAGTTCATCCAGTATGTTAAAGCAAATTAAGGACAGTGCACTGTTTAAGGCTATGTGCTGGTCAGTGCATAGAGGGGTCATTGAACCAGCCCAATCTGACAATACAGCTCAGTGTTCCTCAGCATTGACTCTCCCTACTGAGACTCTAGCCACTGAAGAAAAGGTGGCGATGGGGTGAGAGGGTGCGCTGTCATATTGCAGGCATGAATCATGCCTTTTATTTGTTATATGCAGCTGGAAAATAAGGGCACCAAAAGACTTGCACTTTGCGATTTCATTTGAAATAGGCCTTTATTTGTTTTGGCCCATCAGAGGGATGGGTTTCTGCAATCATATTGAGCAATAACTGGCAGGGCTGTTCATACCAAATACTCCAAATCTGTATTTAGGATTGCTGACCCCAAGTTGTCTTTCACTATGCCCCCTTCCTTGCAATCTTCTTTTGTATGTTTACCACCATAATCTCTCCTTTATGTGGTGATGGCCTGTGTCATAACTGGAGGAGATATATTAGACAGCAAGTCTTATTACTGTCAGCATTTTCCCGTCTTTGCTTAAGCTACATTTTTAGACAGTGCATGCGTGCTTTCTTGTGAGAGAGCGTGTGCAAATGTATAATATTATGAGTGAACCGGACCGTGCAGGATTACTGTAGTTTCGGGACATGGCAGTCCTCCCGCTCACCATCTGTGGAGCATGGGAGAGATGGATCTTCTCCAGGGCCCAAAGCACTGCTGGCTCTGACCCCAGGTAGCTGTGAGGCTGCAGATTAGAGCAGTGAGTAAGAGATAGATAGACGCACAGATAGATAAAGAGAGCGCAATTGCAGTGCTGATGTGCTACTTTCTAATGCATATAAGTGCGTGGCTGAAAATCAACACGCTATTTTTGCTGCATTTGTGTGTCTGGTTGTGGAGTTTTCATGAACCATTCATGCTCAGATCTGAATTTGGTTACTTTCTCACTAAGGTCCGGACACTTTGGCAGCTGTTTTTACTGACCATTGACCCCTAGTGTCTTTGACCGCAGGAAGTAGTCCCGAGAATTCCCATGGCCCCTCTGCTCCCTCTGGAAAAGTAATCTTACCCTCCACTAATGATCGCCGATCCATCTGTCTCGATTTGTGAAAGGGTCTGAAACCTTTGCTGTCAAAAGTGAAAACAAGTAATGGGAGCTGCATATTAAAACACCCACTGCCGCAGTATTTAACCCCACCTCTGTTCTCTGTGATATGGACACCAATTATCACTGACTAGTGGGTTCACATAGCTATTACTATTATAGTATTGTTCAGTATACTCAAGTATTGTCTCAAAGAATTATTGCATTTAACCATACTAATCTCATTTACATTAGATGTGGTAGGCTTATGTAACCCAAATTTGAATGCTGGGAGACTTAATATTAGCAGGGTTATTTAGGCATGTAAACACCTTATCCCATACTCTGCTTGTTTTGCTGTAGATTTTCTAAATCCATGGGAATATTCAGTTATGTTCTGTTTATTCATAGGGAAGAAGATGCATACTGATCTAATTGCACATGACTTTAACTTGAATATGAACAGATACTGGAATTACTCTGTACATGTAAACACTGATTTTCTTTTTTATGACAAGTGTTGTTATAGCAGTGTGCCATCTTGTTGTAGCTCGCTGAGTCATCAGAGGTGTTATATTATTGCTGTGTCAGCCTGCTCTGAGGGATCATTACCTGAATGCACTGCCGGGGCTCACGAGACACGTCTACGTTTAGTATCTTGGTCATATTCATTATCCACTCACATGCATGTTTAATGTCACATCGTTCATCATCTTTCGGTGTGATGATGGATAATGTGCTTCTGATAGAGAACCTGTTAGAATGACGGCTACTGAGGTGGCAGAGGAAGTTCAGCTGCGAGAGAGGAGGATAAGGAAGAAAGTAGAGTGCACGTAACCCTTGGGCTTAGTAATCGTCTGAGTCCCAGTGACAGTGCAGAGTGGTGAGAAAGAGGATGCTTTCACATGAATGCTCACCCAAGATAGTCTGGATTTAAGCAGTTCTGGAGGGATGTAGCAAAAGGCTGTTGCTTTGGAAACAGTCCATCACACAGACACACACACACACACACACACATACACACACATATTCCCTCAGGGCGTATCTGTAATCAGAGCGGAAGATGAAAGGGACTCATATCTCACAGTCGCTCACGCTCAATAGCACTGGACCGAGAATAACCAGCCACTGTAGCCGTCATACAGGAAGAGAGAGAAGACAACCACAGTCATCAACAGAGTTATAATCCCTGCCATTCATATTAGCAGGCCTCTGAAAGTCTGGCACAGGCTGGCACACCACATCCATTTACCACAGTTACTGCTCTTGATGCTCATTAAATAGACAGGGGACTTCAGCATCCGCTACAGTCAGTACCTTCAGTAAAGACATATTTCAAGCCATGGTAGAGTGCTGTAAATGTAGCCAGTCTGTTTATAGCTGCTGTTTCAGTACCATCCACAAATCTTTGTGTCTGTTGAACTATCAGTGTGTTTCGCCTGAGGCTTCAGTCAAGATAACGAGAGTTATCGATTGGCTGCTCAGCGCGGGCAGTGTGGCCAAGTGATGACACAGCCCTGCTACGCTGTGGAATCAGTAATGATTTTTAAAAGGGGAAATGCACTTGCCAATGGCTTTTTGGCACACACACTGATGTCCCCTCTCTCTCTCTGTTTCTCTCTCCCTCAGCCCTTTGAGGCCAGTGACCTGCTCCTGGGACTGAACTTCTCCAAGGTGCTGAGCAGTCTGGTTGCTCTGAACAAAGTAACTGCAGGTCAGTTGAAATATGTGCTATGAGTGTGAGTGGCATGATGTGTGTGGGAGTTTGTGCAGGCGGATAGTCGTGTGCGTGGACATTGATTTCAGGTGCCAGCCTTGGTGTATTTATATTCAGTCTCGTCTTTATCTTCTATCCTTTCTGTCTAGATATCGGCGTGGGCAGCGATTCTGTGTGCGCCCGTCACTCTTCAGCTCACCGCATCAAGTCGTTTGAGTCGCTGTCCTCCCAGTCCTCACTGGGCAGATCCTCCAAGCTGCTGCAAAACCAGTTCCGCAGTCTGGTAAGACTCATGCAGGTTAAGCTTGTTTCATGCTCCCTGTGGACACAGACACGACTGTGAGCACGTTGGCCAGAAGCGTGGACAGTGGCCATGATGACGCACACACGCCTCCTGTGATGATTGGCTGAGCAGACAGAGAGGGATGTGGGCGGGAATGAAGTGGATGACTTACTTAGAAGGAAGGGGGAGAGAGCAGTGTGAGATGCATGAATGCAGCTCGTGGCCCCGGTTGTGTCTGTGTCCATGGGTATGAATTAAGCTTTACAACAGCATAATTCAGCATTCACAAATGTCTGCACTATTGTTGGGATTAGAGTCACTGAGGACTATGTTAAAAAATAACTTTCTAAAATGACATATCTGCAATCTGAGAAACGTGCCATCTAGTCTGGCGTCTCTGAATCTCCCTCTACTCTTATTGACTCTTTTTATCCTATTGACTTTACATCTCTTCTGTTTTCTCCTCTTGTTTGTGTGTCATCTCTGGGCCTCACAATGTCTCTTTCGCTTCCTCTTCCTCTCTTCAACTTCTTTTTCAGGACATGTCAGAAAACAGCGGACAGCAGCTGCTGGTGAAGGCACGCTTTAATTTCCAGCAGACAAATGAGGATGAGCTCACCTTCACCAAGGGTGAAATCATAAATGTGACTCGTCAGGAGGAGGGCGGTTGGTGGGAGGGGACGCTCAATGGCAAAACTGGCTGGTTTCCTAGCAACTATGTCCGCGAGGTCAAAGGCTGCGGTGAGTCCCACTACTGTCTCTGGGCAGCAGTTCAGTTCTTATGAATTTCATCGTAGGGAAATGGTTTTGGGGTGGGGATGGATGTGACATGGGTGGTACAGTGAGAGGTGTGATCGCCTTTTAAAGGGAGTGCTCCGGTTAAAGCCTCTATATCAGCAAGCATCTGCTCGGCTGAAGTGTCTTCGAGCAAAACACTGAATCCCTGCCAGCTCCAGGGGGTTGTCCTGACCTGTAGCTGACCCTGTGTTTCAACTTTCCTGTGGAGTGAGGACGAGGCAAAAAGTGACTTTCACTATCACGATCAACAGTCTATCAAACTACCCAACTGCCCAAGTTGTTAATTATGTGACAGGAATGCAGAATGGTCCGGTTGCTTGCTCGGTCTCAAGCAAGGAACTGTATGCTGCATTCTGGTTTCTTTAGATTTCATTCATAAGCACAAAGTTGTGACATAATAAGAAATATATCGAAATATATCGGCTATATATTTCGACTGATATGATAAATTGTATTATGATAACATTTTTGGCCACATCGTCCAGCCCTACTAGAGAGTGGGCATGTGTTATGGCCAAATTGGATGATCTATGTTTATTATTTAAACAATAGGTAAGGAATGGTTAGTTCTTTATTTATGTATTGAATTCAGCAGAGTAAAGTCCTGAAAAAAAAAATCACAGTGATTAATAGACCGTTTTTAAAATGACATGGGTGACTTTGATTGGTGGTCTGGTCAGATGGGTAGAAACTGATTTGTGTGATCACCGAAGTGGAGAAGCCACCAAAGAGACCTTCGGGGAAATTGGCATGAATGATGGAGAGTCCCAGAGAGATTTTAACGCTCTTTTTGAGGCCAGCCACAGAGATTGAACTTTACATAAACAAACCATGCCTCACACCCGGGCCTGCGCCTGCCCAGAGTGTTTTCAGCTGCAGAGATAATGGTTAAGAGGCAGTGAATGCATCTTACCCCAGAACACAAGGATATGCTTGTTTTCCTTCACATAAAGTAGGTTCACATTGGATCAAGCTGGCTGGAGATTTTATTAAAGTATATTTATGAACTTTGGCCATATTCAGTGGACTTGCTATAGAGAGTGTATAATTTTGTTCACATTGCTGTTGTTGCCTTCAAGTGCTGTCAGCAATATTGTAACCATGCAATGAGCACAGAAAAGGGGGAAAATGGGGGAATTTTCTATAACTGAGTTGTCGTGGTGTAATGTGCAAGGGGACCGTGGAGAACTGTTAATTTATGTCACTATTGAAATAATATATTATCGCAGATTTTTGTGCATGCTTATAAAGATCTCTTTGTAAGTTTGATACAAAATATGCATTGAACATGCTGTCTTTATGCAGGGCTTACACAGGCCTTGAAAATCCTTTAATGTTTGTGGATTTGAGAAGAATAAAATTAAGTCTTAGAAATGCACAGATGGCCTTGAAAGTACAATACATGTTTTTTTTTTTGTTTTTTGTTTTTTTCTCAACTCATCAGTATGTCTCTGGCCCTCTCTTCATCTTCATTTCACTTCCCCCTAAGGAAAACCTTTGGAGGGGTATTTGCATTGTTGTAGCAGCACTTTAAAATGAATGATTTCACCTTGATTTCTTGACTCATCAAGCTGATGAGTATTTTTTTTTTTTTTTTAAATAATTTTGTCATGTATAATTTTGCCTGTCATGCCTTACTCCAAGGCAGATTTGACTCCTTGAATTTCACCAGACAAGGCCTTGAAAGACATTTGAAAAGTGATTGAATATGATGTCACAGTGAGAGTGGCAAACCTGTTCATACAGCTGTTGGCTAACGAATTAATTAAAAACATCAATTATGTGTCTGATGCACACAATGACTCCACTTCACACAAAGTAGCTCTGTGTTAACTGATACCCAAGATAAAACAGCCACTTAAAAGCTCATTTTTTGTGTGGTGTTTTTTTTTTTTTTTTTTTTTTTTTTTGGTTGGGACTAATTTGTTATCGCAAACCAACAGCCTCTCCATATGCAACAAGTTTTATTACCGACATCTGTCTTGAAAGTGCGAGCTTCAGAGATGTACTTGAACTTCAAGTACATTTCTGATGATATCTTCAAGTCTTGAAAGCATCATCAGTTCTGAGATGTTCAAGTGAAAATTTCTGTGTTTGTTTTGACTGTTTGGTTCAACTTGTATTCCTGTCACTATGGACTATGGTAAAAATAACAAAAAGAAAAAGAAAAAATAACATTAATTTGGATGACTAATATGAAGAAATTATTTTAATGTCAGACCGATACAATACTTACATTACTATAAATTATTTGCCTTTTTATTGATTTTAATGCAAATTACGTAAGGTATTGGCACGCCTCCACAGATAATTTGCATATTTCAAGTATAAAAAGTACATTTACTTGGGCAGGATGAAGTTTGTTGTTCAAAATACAACCCATTTCTATTTTTATGTAACATTTACTCTTTGAAGTCTAAATTAATTGAGCCTCAGTGATGTGAGGTGTTGTGATTTTCTTTTTAATGCATCGTAAGATAAAACTAGATCAACTCAAAGTACACGATTTTGTTTCTTTTACTAACAGCAGCACGTGCTTGGAATTCCCTCTATCAGCTGTGGCCCTAAATAATTTCTTCTCTCTCTGGTCACAGACAAGCAAGTGTCCCCTAAATCTGGAACCCTGAAGAGCCCACCGAAAGGCTTCGACACCACCGCCATCAGCAAGACGTACTACAACTTGGTAAGAACACAGCGCACCACTCATCTGACATTAGCTGGCTTGCCTTCTCTTTTTTTTTTTTGCTTCCTTTCATCTCCCTCCTGCTTTCCCCGCCCTCTAATGTTCCTAGTTATGTTCTGAGAGAATTTCTAAACGAGACGCGATCTTACTGGGCTTCATTATTTGGAAGATCATTTCCTGGGTCTCTGTGGCTGTTCAACAGAGAGAGAGCTACCTGCATGTAATTGCACAGTATTATGAGGAGAAAATGTTTTTCCCCCAACAACTCTCTGACACACTTTCTCTCCTTTTTTTTCTGAAATAGTTTCTGCCTGTACCTCCTAAGGTCTTGTAGCTGAAGGCAGGTGTGGTTTGTTTTTATAGAGCTGCTTGGGCAGGTCTCTCTCTGTCACTGTGGGAGGAATCGTGCTCACAGGGTAGGGTGTGTCTTGCAGTGTTTGGCAGATTGCACTAAAAAAAATCTTGGAGGATTACTCTTTCTTGAAAATTAAATTTGGCAGTATCTGATTAATTGGTGCTCATCATTGGCCGTAGGAAACTGTTAAAAGAAGGGTTGGACTGATATTCAGTTTGCTGATACAGACCTTTAATTCAAAATGTAAATTAAAAATTGGCCAATCAGTTTCATCTGCCTTGGGTACAGTGGATATCATTCATTATCAGTGGCAAACCCTTAACGTGAATTGATTCTAATACATTTTGTCATTTACATTTTTTAATTGAGTCTGATGCCACAAATATGGATGGATGCATTAATGTTGTTGAGCTCTTGGGTATCGGAAGATTTTTAGTGTGCCATGGTCTAAATGCTATTTGAGGATTTTCTACCCTGCAAAGAATAACAATCTGGGGGGATACACTGACTGGTCGTGACTTGTCAGCTGTCAGCTGCTTTTATCCAAAAATATTGCTATCTGCCCCCAGAAACCTTTGTGTACCTCAGATAAATGTGTCTCTGACATATCTAGTCTCTACGGTGATGGTCAGTATTTTCAGTATTTGCTGGTGTCCCACAGAGATAAATCTTCACATACATTTGTATTACACCCCAGTCCAGGGATACCATATAAGCTCTACTGCCTGCCATACACTGCCCAGATTGGGTTTATTTACAAAGTGTATTGAGGAGTTTGACTTGCAGAAATGCGCTTTGTGGAGCTTCTGCAGTCCTCTGAATATTGGCTTTACTCAAATATTCTTTCTAATACTCCAATATTGACTCATGTTTATAATGTGTTTGCAGTACACATTAAAAAAAAAAACACATGTAGCTGCTGCACACTTTCAGAGCTTGTATAAATAATTAATTAGGACTTGAAAAATGTTGCCAATACAGTGTGGTGGCTTTTGGAAGTGGAGCGCTTTTTATACAGGCTCTTAATGCGACTCTGAGTTGATTGAAGCAATTCCTCTAAGCATGTAGAAGCTAATAGATTTTCATCACTCACAGTTCCTGTTTAATCCATTTTCACAGCAACTTTTAGTTTATTGTACACGCTTGCTGTAACAAAACAAATCTTAAAATAGTTCCCTAAAATGAAGATGATTGACCAAGGCTTCTACTAATCCACACAAAATGGAAAACTGAAGTTGTATGTTTTCTGTTTTTTTTTTTTTTTTTTTTTTTTTTTTTTTTAATCTGATTGTAGGTGTTGCAGAATATTCTAGAAACAGAGACAGAGTACTCCAAGGACCTTCAGAGCCTCCTGACCAACTACCTGCGATCTCTTCAGAGCACAGACAAGTAGGTCTCACTTAACATCTGATCTCACTTAGATCTGAAGCTCGTAAAGCCATAACTTGATCATTTTTGTGTCAGTGCTGTATGACATAACCCTGAAAGCCATGAAAGGAGTCAACATGTCACTGAAACTGTTTCTCGGGTTGTCCTCACTCCTCCCTCTTTCTCCGGCAGACTGAGCAGTTCAGACGTGTCTCTGATTCTGGGGAACCTGGAGGAGATCAGCACCTTCCAGCAGATGCTCGTCCAATCGCTGGAGGAGTGCACCAAGTGAGTCCCTCCCAATGCTCAGGCCCACCTCTGCAGCATCCTCACCGGCCCATAATAAGCACAGGGACATCTAGTGTGTGGCTGCGGTACTGCAGGGCTGTGTGATGAGATTTGTAGTCACAGCCCAGTGTTCTCAATTTTGCAGAATCTGCAGTTCGACATACGACTGAGACATAAATGCTGAATACCGCAGACCAAACCATCCTCTGTTTTTTTGTCGAATTAGCATTTATGGTTTTGAGTGGTTTCTAATATGGGGGGAAAAAGGAAAAAAGGAAAAAAAAACAACTTTCGCAATATCATGGCAACATGAAAAGGGGAACAGCAATGTGATTGGGGGATGCTGTGTGTGCGTATTTGTCTAGACATAAATGTCAGAAACATCATTTTTAAGGGATGATGAGGTCGAAATGTGAGTGACAGTCATCAACAGTATAGGCACACATGCAAATTCAAACATGCAGCAGTGACAACATACATTTAGGTCAACGAATATGTTACACTGAGTTTTTACATTGAAGGATGAGAGCACCTGTCGTCATTGACCGCCATTTATTGACCTTTAATTTTAGTTTAATTATATTTCTTCGCCGTTGTGTGAGACTTTGTATTAACTAACCACTCTCATTTTTTTCTTTATAGACTTCCAGAAAGCCAGCAAAGGGTAGGCGGCTTCTTCCTCAACCTCATGCCACAGATGAAGGCTCTCTATGTGGGTTACTGCTCCAACCACCCCTCTGCGGTTAATGTGCTCACCCAGCACAGGTAAGCTCAGACCCACCATCTACATTCTCATAGATTTCACTCTCATACTCATTAGTACTTTGTCACACTGTATCATCCCCTTTTTTTCCTTAAAGTAAAGACAACATGGCCGATGAAAAGCAGCCGCTCTTCCTTCTCTGTGTTTTTGCATGATCCAGGAAGCCGTTTTATACCATGCAGGCAACATTTCACAGCAACTAGAATGAAAATGGAGACAGTACCAGTAGGTTAGGTGGTAGCAGTTATTAACTGGATGATAAGAGAGAAAAAAAAAAAAAACATTGGTTGTGGGAGTTTATGGTAAGTGTTTTGAGAGTTGTATCTGCTTACTCATTGCTGATAGTGGCAGCTGTTGCAGACAGTCTGCATGAAAACAAACTGTGCATCATTACCACCAACAATATGCATTTAAGGTGATGTTTTTTTTTTATCCCTACAGACAACAGAATAGTCTTGACACACTTTTAGGAGAGAGGATGAAACATTTTTTTTTTTTTTACAAGATAAGAGAAAGTCGGGGCTTTGAAAATTTGGTTTTAAAATTTAGGATCAATAAACTAAGGCCTTAGAACTTGAAAATGAATAAAATAATGAATGGCCTCGAAAGTACTGTTTTAATGAAAACTAGCACCCAAATTCATCAAAATGCCTGCCTCTCTAAATCAATACCTCCTCTCCTGTGGGGAAAAAGCCCTGTGGTGGAAATGGGCAGGTTTAACATGAATGATTTCACCTGGCTTTCTCCATCTGACAGGATCATAAGTAAAAACACAGCTTCTGTGGTGCAGAATTTTGATTTCTTAGTTTTAGGTCCTTGTATTTCACCAAACAAAACCTTCAAAGCAATTGAAAAAAAACATTGACTTTAAATAACTTTTAGCTTCCAGACAGGGAGAGATAATGGGCAGAGGATGATACGATCTTGAAGATAAGTGCTTACAGTCTGCAACAGAAGAAAGAGGGCATTTGCTGTAATTGATACTCTACTAATGTACACAGAACACTGACTAGACTCTTCCTCTTGATTATGATTTCACCCCCAGCATAACTCTCCATCATGACTCAACAGTACGCTTTGTGATGACAGAACTCGTTATGACATTGGGAATTGCAGAGAGAACCCACTGTTATGATATCACCATGACACCAGATTTTCCCACAGCACTCTTCCCTTTTGTGTCTGCAGTTTTGTACATGCATACCTGAAATTACATCTGAGCCTGCTGAAGGGCATCAGAGATGAAGGGTGATAACCAAAGTGAATTAATCAAGTCTCTTTCGCTCTCTCGCTCGTGCTCTCTCTCTTGTAGCGAGGCATTGGGGGAGTTCATGGAGGGGAGGGGTGCAGTCAATCCCGGGATCCTCACTCTGACCACGGGCCTAAGCAAACCCTTCATGAGGCTTGACAAATACCCCACCCTACTGAAAGAGCTGGAGAGGCACATGGAGGTGGGTTGTGTGTCTGTATTTGTGCACATCAGTCAAAACATGGTGTGTTGGGTCATATGCCTAATTACTGACACTTTGTTCCCTTTCAGGAGAGTCATCCTGACAGGCCAGACATTCAGAAGTGCATGGCGTCTTTCAAAAACCTGTCTGTAAGCTGAACACACTGGCCACACTTCCTCTCTAGCTAATACTTGTGACCTGACTTGTACAAATTACAGCAATAGCAGGTCCTTAAGCGGTTGTCTGTTTTGCAATGTGTGCCAGGCGCAGTGTCAGGAGGTGCGGAAACGCAAGGAGCTGGAGCTGCAGATTCTCACCGAGTCCATCCGGCTGTGGGAGGGCGACGACATCAGGACCCTGGGCTCTGTACTCTACATGAGCCAGGCCATGGTGCACAGTCCCGGGTCAGAGGTACGAGCAGCATTCACCTCCTCCTCCACCTGCACTTCACTTTACTCTCAGCTGGATCATGTCTGCTGAAATAACAGTGAAGAAACTGCCTTGTTCCTTTTATCAACTGATTTTTTTGAATGCAAGTAGTGGACGAGAAATAAAACGATGATACTCAATTAGAAATTAGTCAGTTAAAACATTCAAATGCAAAAAGATTTAAACTCATGTTCTTAAAACAGTATAGCAAGGATAAACCAATGCGCTATACAAAGTGTATCTGCTAATGCAATGTTGAAATAATATTACTGCTGCTAATATAACTACTTACTGCTATGTATTAAGTCAGTAATTACTTTATTGATGCGCCAAATATTGGCCAAGGACCAAACTCAAACTCATTTGAGGGAAGAACAGTATAACTCAACACAGTTTATATTTGAATAATGTAAATCTGTAACTCTTAAGTTATAATGTCTCTGAATTTCTTAACATTTGAACAAAAAATATTAAAAAAAGGTACATTCAGGACTGCCTCAGAGCATGAAATGCTTTGGTCCGCTGGTAGAAAACCACTGAATTACATCAACCAAGTAATGAACAGCATAAAGAGAAGTTGTTTAGTAGTAGTAGTAGCAGTGGTAGTACTTAAAGTAGTTTTTGCCAGACACCTCTGGCCTGGCCACATCTCCCCACAGACAGTGTTTTTCATAGTAAGTAGTACAAAAGCAATTCCATGATTATGACGTAACCCCCAGTCAGAGTTCTCTATTGTGACTCAACAGCCCCTTTCTTCAAACACATCTTTTGATTGTGGCATATGCAGCGGACTGAAACCTCCACTGTGACAGAAAGTGCTTTCCATTATGACAGCACATTTTGAACGACTCTCCATTATGACTGTCCATCGTCTTTGTTAAAAAAAAATTTAATTGTGACTTTTCCCCAAAATCTTATTATTATTTGCATCTGCTCATAATAAAGGCGTTTTTTTTTTTTTTCAGCTTTTTCAGTTGCTTCGTGTGCTGCTGAAATGTCATCTTAAAAGTTATTTGAATTGAAGGTTGATATGCAAACTACAGTAAAGGGTCTCATTCTCTGACACTTTCTTATTTTCATGCAATCACCCTTACTCTCCCCGTCTCTTTCTCTCTCTCCATCTCCCTTCTAATCTTCAGGAGAAGTCGGAGCGTTACCTCATGCTCTTTCCCCACGTCCTCCTCATGTTGTCTGCTAGCCCCAGGATGAGTGGCTTCATATTTCAGGTCAGATTAAAAGATGTCTTCTCTTATATTTAACCTCTCAGTCCTGGGCATATACTGATACAAGGTCTTTTTTATTGTCTTGATACTGATGTGATGATTTTGCTCTTCAGG
This sequence comes from Myripristis murdjan, assembly GCF_902150065.1. Taxonomy (NCBI): domain Eukaryota; kingdom Metazoa; phylum Chordata; class Actinopteri; order Holocentriformes; family Holocentridae; genus Myripristis; species Myripristis murdjan. Next base: position 20,334,102 of record NC_044000.1, read on the forward strand.
GGAAACTGCCCTTGGCCAGCATGACTGTGACCAAATTGGAAGATTGTGAAGCCCATAAAAATGCCTTTGAACTTAATGGTACGGGTCCAGAGCCGTGTGCACGGTTTTCTACTGAGTTCTGTCTTCATGTTGTAAGGCACGTTCATTTTTTTTTTCAGTGTAAAGCATTGAACATTGCATTTGTCTTGGCAGGCACAATGTTTGAGCGCCTCCAGGTGGTTTGCAACAACCAGCAAGATCTGCAGGACTGGGTGGAACATCTGACCAGACAGACCAAACACACCGCAGCCACAGCTCCCAGCCACAAACCACTCGCTGTGCCCTGCCACACGGTCAGAAACTAGTGATCACACATCCACACACAACTGATTATGCTTTCCATCAGTGTTGTTCCACTGTGGTGTGCACACTATGCAAAATTGATCTGAAATATACTGTGAGAGCCAATTAAGCAGTATGCAATGAGAGGCCACCTTGCATCATGTCTAACAATGTTCTGAAATATCTCTTAAGCATTTAGTTGCGTATCTTATTGCTCCAGTTTAAGTGGCTGCAGTACCTAGTTGCATTAAAATAGAGAGAATACAGATTTTGAATAAATAATACTGTTGATCAAAGCTACACTGAACCACTTTGCATGTTGTCAACTCCAAATGAGAGCAAGAGAGAACGGTTTGAAAAATGTGAAATTCAGTACCCAGAAATTACATCCGTAAACTGCACACAGCCTGCTCATGTTTACCAAACAGCTTTATCTGGGTGGAGTGTTCACTCTCTGCTGTGAAGGAGACACTTTTGTGTTTTGCTTGTTTGCAAAGGGTAGCACTGTCATAAATCTTTCTCCAGGTGAAACACACTTTCTTAAGTTTGTATTTTGTCCTGGAATCAGTGCCGTTACTAACGCATGCAAAACATAAAACTGGTCAAGCAGAATCTGTAAACGCAGCGTGCTGTATCCCCACTTCAAGTTCCTGGCAGAAATTTGCATAGGCAGCCTGAGTCGCCTGCTGCAGCAGACACTGGCAGCTCCAGATCCTTGGCTTTTGCATGTGTGTTTATCAGTATGACTCCAAGCCCAGCAAGCTAGTCTTTGCTGCTGTCATCCAATGCTGGTTGTTTAACAGGACAGGCAACAGAGTGTTGGTAACAGCAGGCCTGGCAGTCATGGTAATCTACATGCTCTACGGTTTACTGCAGACAGGCCAGTTTTCTTATTAGTCAGGTATCTTTAAGCCTTTAAGTTATATTCACAGGAAATGTGATATCCATTCCTGTGGATGACCACAGGGCCATACTTGATTGCATTTGCGCAAATAAGGTCAATCTACAGGTCTCAGTTAGAGGGGTGTACATGCCCCTCTCTGCTGCAGTTTGTGGTTTAGGCTGTTAGGATAGTTATACTGTATATTAACATAAAATCTTGCCTAGTGCAGCTTTAATTTGTATTCTGCAGCAAAGCAATATAGTTCCTGAGCTGTAGCTAATGAGCATGTTTGCTAAGTGATGCATAGTGCACATATGAGAGATAATTTTAATTTCATAATTCAGAAATTAATTAGCACGCAGTCAGACCTGTGTGTTTCTTAGGTATTGTACAGCAACTTCAAACATGATGCAGTCAACTGAGGACCTGAACTATCCATTTTATAGGTTATTATATGGACCTTATACTCTCCCTCCACAGCTCCCATCTCACCCGCTGACTCCGTCCCGACATGCTGAGGGGAGGGCCATGACAGTCGCCCCTGCTTACCACACCTTACCCCACCCCTCCTCCCATGGAACCTCTCACAGCACCATGATGTGGGGCCCGCTGGAGCCCCCCAACACCCCCAAACCCTGGAGCCTGAGCTGCCTGCGACCTGCGCCCCCACTACGACCCTCCGCCGCCCTCTGCTACAAGGAGGTGAGCGACCGCGGTGTATGCAGTCTGGACGTCTGCATGTGCTCTCTCAGCTCGATTTTCCAATTATCATTTGTCTTCTTTTTCTCTGCCCTTTGCAGGATCTCAGTAAAAGTCCTAAGAGTGTGAAGAAGCTCCTCCCCAAACGTAAACCTGAGAGGAAACAGTCTGAGGAGGAGTTTGCCTTGAGGAAAAGTATGTTTAACCCCTTACTTCATTACATACAGATTTTTGAGTGCAGTAGCTGTTCATTTTGTTTCTATTCATTATATACAGTTGATGTGAAATTAATTTTTTTTGTGCAAATGTACAGTACACACCCACAAGCTGAAAGCACACTTTCCAGCTGTTTGAAGGTGAGGGTGACAAAGCAAAAGAGACATCCAAAGCTGGTCGGTTTCATTTTCCGCCTTCGCCTCCCATTTTCTTCAGGTACAGCTGCCCTGGAGGAAGACGCCCAGATCCTTAAAGTTATTGAGGCATACTGCACCAGTGCAAAAACCAGGCAGACCCTCAACTCCAGTAAGAAATTGCACATTCCCACTTAAACCTGCACACACACATATGAGCAGGCGTTCCTGTTGGAGCTTGAAGTCTTTCTTGCTGATGTGTCTGAACTCCGTTTCTCATTGTCTTTCTTGAAACGCTGTTATTCTGAACTGATCCCTCTAACAGTGTCTTCTCCTCCTGTCTCTCTCTTCCACTCCTCACTCTTTGGCATCACTATGGTTTACCTTGACTTTGGTTCGCCCTTTCCTTGTACTTCATCATTAATTTTATTTTACTTTTTTTTTTTCCTCCATGTTTTTTTGCACTGTAATTTTGTCCATGTATTATGATTTGATGCATCATCCCATCCCACATCTGCCATTGGTCCTATGATTTGTCACATGTTGCGTTTGCTACCTCCTGTGCTGTCGCCCCCCTACCCTCATCTGCCATTTCCTCCCCATACCTTACATACACATGCCCCCACCTCCCCCTCCCTCCCCCCACCCCACCCATACACGCTGCCCTCGACTTGACCCGCTCCGACCAGCCTGGCAGGGCACCGACCTCATGCATAACCACGTGCTGGCCGACGTGGATCGGTCCTGCGTGGACTCTCCGGGCCGCCGTAGCAGCGTGTCGCGGCCAGAGGTGACCTCTGACCTTTCGGAGGACTCTGACTATGACTCCATCTGGACCACCCACAGTTACAGGATGGGCTCGGTGTCGCGTAAGAGCTGCATCTCTCACCAGAACTAGACTAAACTTCTGCTCAAGAACGCACTGCCGCGCTGCCCTGTAAACACAGCACACAGCGCGCTTACCTCTTAACCTTCGGTGTACTGAAAAAAAAAAACTAGATTGAGAATTTTTTTTCAATTTATTTATGTTATTTATTTTCTATTATGAATGTGTCGATTTTTTTTTTTTTTTTAACTTATTTGGTTTATTTATTTTGGACAGTTTCAAGATGTTTTAATAAGTATCTCCCTGTTGCCTTGACCACTTTCCCTTTTATGTGCCTCCTCTCTATCCGTAGTTGTCATGCAGTAAGTGTTTAGTAATGTTTGCTTATTTATCTTGAATGTGCCCACTCCCCTTGTTTGACCTTAAATGTGGGGACTCTCTTAGTAGAGAGTACAGGGGTGTTAGAGTGGGTTGGTGGGGTGGGGTGGGGGGGGCGGCTGGGGAGGGAGAGATGGGGACTGTCTGATATTCAGATGTGATTCAGGAAGGAGTGTATTCTATTTACCATGTACTACTTCTGTCCAACATGTCTGTTTTAGAGTATGTATGAACAAACAGCACAGATACATGCACACACACACACAAACACATACACACACACACACAGAGGCACACACACACACACACACACACACACACACACACACACACAGAGGCACACACATATGCCCTTGCTGTCTGTTAATATAGCAGCATGCAAATGTAATATTGACATTTTGTCCAATGTTGCTTTTTATATTTTTTTTTCATAATGTTCATAATCTGTATTTATTTTGCCAGCCCAAAGCAGGATTTAGTTTTAACACACCACATGGCCAGACTTTTATGTTGAAAGTTCAATGCAATATAAAATGCCCTCCATTCTCTGATGTAGCTGCTGCAGAAAAGAAGATTTTTTTTTTTTTTTCCACATACAGTTAGCTCTCTAGTCGAGTTTCCTCACACTGGATAAAAGCTACTGAGCTGAGGACGGTGTGTTTAAATTATCTAATGTATTTTGTAGCCTCCTGAACATAATCCACTGAAGCCTGATAATCTTAGAACCAGTAATGTTTGTCAGTATGTGGGTCTACAGGGTCGCATTTAGGTTAAGTTTTGCATTAACGAGAGTTGATGCATTAACAAGGAGAAAAAAATGGCTCATTTAAAGCCAGGGAAAATACACACAGAGTGAAAACTGGCTTGTTGAAAGTGGTCTGCTGTTCTAAGAGCTACAGTCAAATCTGGTCTTATGATAGGAATTTAATGCGTTTGTTCTATAGGATATGTATACTGCTACCAGAGGAATAGCAATTGTTGGGGTCTGACGAGTTGGCACTTGGTCGAGGAGAGTGTAGCCTCAAAATACAAGAAAAGCATCCCTTGTGTTACAACGGACTAGCACCTATGCTATAGCCTCACAAGACAGACAGTTTTGTTTCGTCTGCCTTGTGAGGCTGCCCTTGCTCTCTCACGCATCAATAGCTATTTTTATGAAGAAGTATTTTTCCAGTATTGGTATAAAAACCACAGGTTGGCATTCATTTAGAATCTATCTCCTCTTACAGTTATTATGTGAGTGACACATATGGAATATATTGATCCATGTTCTTTACATGTTTCTGAAATTATTTCTTTATTGTATTCTTTATTTTGTATACAGACTCTTTTTTTTTTTTTTTAAGTTATATTTGATTCTGCATGTCAATGTTTACAAAATGACTACAGAGCGATCCCTGGAATAATATTTGATTTCTCTTGACATTTTATTTAGCTGTATCAAGGTTTACACTGAAACTATAACAAAGTGTTTGAATTATTTTGCACAATCGTGTACTGGGTCAGCGGGTGGGGGGAATAGAATCTGTTAAATTCTGTACTTTTTGTTGTCTACCTTCAGTGTGTATGATATAGTCCTAAAGGTAGACTTAAGTATTCAGTGTTACTGTAAAGTAAATGCTCATTTGTAGTGTAAATGCTCACCGTCAGTGTTCTGTGAGCATTGAGAAAAAATTAAAAAAGAGAGACGGTGATTATATGGGATCATTTCTATGTGAGCTACTCATTCAGCCTCAGAATACTGACAGGGTGAGCTTGAAATATAAAGAGCACATAGTCTCCTTTTCTGTAAATAATGGTTGTCATGGAGCAAGAAAAAAAAAATCCTAACAGACATTCTCTGAGTATTTGAGCTAAGAATATGACTGTCCTCATGTCATGTGCTATACTTTGTGACAGGTGTATTCTGTGGTTTAAGAAGCAAACTAAGTCAAAACTGGGACAGGCAGGGTGACGAGACTAACTGTCTTTGACCAACATTGTCCTCTGTGTGCTCTAATGCTGTATTCAATTCACACATGTGACCATGTCTTATCTACAAACAGCGCCTTCAGAGTATTTGTTCTACACTGCTGAAGTAAACCAGTCCCAAACGCTGTATTATGAGTTTTGAATAAATCTGTCATTTGGTAGACTCTGGCATTCTGGTGATTTATGAGACTTTCAGAACTAATTGTTTGGAGTGTTTTTTTTTTCATATGGGGAAAATGGTGCAGAATGAGAGTTCTCATGAGTTTTAAAAATGCAGTGTCATGTGTTTTGGTGAATGGGTTTGTCTTCTGCAAGGTCTTTCCACGGTGTCTTGTCTCCTTGAATGTTTTTCTCCCGTCTTCTTGATATCTGGTCTTTGCATGTCTAACACACTACCCCTCCCAAGTCTGGTGTTCCTCTGTCTGGTTCTGTCAGTTCTTCCAATCAAGAAGCACAAGCTGTGCTCTGAGCGAGTCATTACTGAAGGTGGTTGGGTGCAGAGTCGCCTTATTGCAGGATAAGACGGAGCAAAGTATCGATTGATGGGCGTTGTTTTGTTTTGGAACAGGGCCGCGGAGGGAAACAGGACTGCAGGTGATCATCCCTGGTGAGCAGAAAGCCCTCGTCGAGGATCCCAGTCGCAACGGACAGAATGCAGTGGAAGAGAAGTAAGATGATAAGCCTCCTGCTTCGTCTTTGTCCTGATTCCTGGTTGTTGTGCCTTTTGGGTAAAACTAGTGAAGTACCCATTCAAAACGCACCTGTTTGGAACGGGACGATTGCTTGGCCTCTGGTATTGCTGCTCACAGCTTTGTGGAGAACCACTCATCCAAACAACTTCACCCTCGACGTGTCACTTCCTTGGGTTTTCAGCAATACACCCGCCAAGTGTGAAGTCGATCGGATAAACGGTTGTCAAGATAATAGAAGAGCAGACAGAGATTCTTTTCCTTTTAGTTAGATGTTTTGTTGTTAGGTACCAGGTCTGGGGGAAACCAGGATACCCTGGTGCCCTCACTTTTCTTACTTCCAAGAATGGATAGCTATTACAACAAATCAGTTTTCACAAGCAGCAGCTGTTTTATTTATTTATTTATGCTTTAGAGATGAGTATGGCGCAACACGTCAAACAAAACCGCTCAATCTCAAACTTAAACTTCCACGTAAAAAAGGAACCTGAAATAAAGACGAGGCTCTGAGCTATTGCTCAACTGAAAAACAGGAGAAAATGGATGTGAAAGTAAAAAGGGCCTCTCACTCCTACTCACAACTGCTTGATAATTAACAAAATCTGTTTACAGGTAATACACTCGCTTCTATTTACAAATTTACCAAATCTCACAACTACACAAGAAATAGTACTCTTTATTTAGGTTACTCATCCTACCATACATCACAAAGTGGCTGACAAATACTACATTCCATTCAAAGCACACACTGCCATTATTGAAAGTGGGAGAGAGAGAGAGGGGCCGGCATCAGCTGGTGTTTAAATCCTTCAGGTAACCAATCAGCAAACAGCAATCTCCTCGGCTGATCCAATCAGTTGTCACCTGAGGCTCAACACAACCACACAGACTGCAGGCACTGAGGGAGCGAGGACAGAGGTCAACACAGAAGAATGACTAAAAGTCATAACATGTATGTAAAGCCCAGCCTTGACAAGATGATTCTGGCTGCTTTTGGTTTTCATGATGCTACCAGTTGGTGAGCATTACTGTCAATATAGTGACAGTGCAAACAATGTTAGTTGCACTTAAAAGAAGCAAAAAGCGATGGTAGTCTTTAGTGATAACTGACTAAAGAGCCCACGTGTCTCAGCCACCCCTGGTCCTCATCAGGATACACCCTGATCAGGAGAAGAACCACCACTTTGTATTTGTTTGGGCTGCCTGGAACACTTACTCCTTCATTGTGTGTGTGTGTCTTATTTTAGTATGTCTAGCCATGAGCAGCCATTATTTTCTCTTCTTTCCTTCTTTGAATTAGTATCACAGTCGATGTGTTGACCGGTGAAACGTCTTTATCTTTCAGGAGCCTGGTGGATGTGGTCTACGCCCTGAGGGACGAGGTTCAGGAGTTAAAGCAGGTGAATATTTTGAGTGTTTTATCATGGGTCACAATGCTGTTTTATACTTGTTGTATAGCTATTATTATTATTAAAAAACATCTTGTCTGAGTTTCTGATTCAACAAAACGAATAAGTTCAGTACATAGCAAAATATGAAGGGTTAGCTGACTGAAATCATTTGAAAGATCTCCTCTGTTTCAGTGAGGTGTTTTGTTGTCTCTCCTTTGTGTGGTTGTCTCTTACATAAGCCCCTCTAGCCACTTTGAGGTGTGAAATGAATTTTCATACAACAGCTTGATGATTTTCTGGCTTTTCTGTTGACTGCGTTGGGGTGATGGTATTGTCACCTCGCTTTGAGCTGAGACATACACCGACTGGATGTCACTTTGAAATCTGTTTTCGCTACACCACTAATCACTCGATTGCACCCCGCCTCAGGACAATAAGAAGATGAAGAGGTCCCTCGAAGAAGAGCAGAGGGCGCGGAAGGAGTTGGAAAAGGCTGTGAGGAGGGTGCTGAAGAGCATGAATGACCCGACATGGGATGAGACAAACCTGTGAGGCTGTGGTGTGCCTGAATTTGAAATTGTGTGTGACTTTATCTGTGTATGTGTGAAGAAGAGAAAGAAAAAGCACATACATCTGCACATGCACATGCACATGCACATGCGGATGTGTGGGTTTGCTTGCAGTGGATATGTGTGTGTGTGTGTGTATGCTGATGATACCTGTGTGAGAGCTAGAGTTTGTGTGTATGTGTAGATGTATTTGCTTCTTTGAGTGTGTGTGAGTGTGTGTTTGTGCTCTAAGGGGAGGCCTCTAGGATTTTGAGTGTCATTGGTACCACTCTGGGAAAGAGAGCTGCCACAGTGCTGAGCAGGCTGAGCCACCCAGTCCATAATAACATTCCTCAAACACCAAATGATCAGGTGAGGATCACAAACCCTCACCGCAGTGTGTTCGCCGAGCCTGCGTCACCCCGTCGCCTCAGCACCCATCAGGCTGCGGCTGTTTGCTGCACCCGGAGAGAACTCATCTCCCTCTGTTTACAAACATTTCCAAACAATGCATTGTATAATGGTACGTAAATGGTACTGTAACGGTACGTTAACGACGTCACAAAGTGTGAACTGGAACTTTGTCATTTCATAACCTCGCTTATGTTATTTAATTTTTTATGAACTGATTTTGTTGTTGTGGTCTGTTTCCCCGACCGCTGTACAGTTTGACCACGTTGCGGTTTGACTTTCTGTTCTTTCTGGGTGTCTTAAGGGAATTGTACAGCTAATTAACTTGTACTGTATGATGTAAATACTGCTGAAAGATGAGCCTTTGCCCTTTGGGAGAAATAAATGTGTTTTTAGAAGAATGGAAGTGGTGTGCTGCTGCAGAAGTCTTGCGTATGATGTGTGTGCACTGAAACACCCCAAAGGAACAAGGCCGAACATACTCACACACTCAGACCTGTTTCATATCAGTGAAACCGAGAAATACGATACCAGTGGAGTCTTGGAAATACAGGTGAGAAGTGGCTGGGAGGGGTGTGAATTGGAATAATTTGCAAGAAAGTATATTCACAGCTTTTGAAAACTAATGTGCCATGTTATGGAGGATTATACTTTAGTATACCGAAGCTGAAAATAGATATGGCAGATGACTGAATTTATTTAATGGAATCACCCGCAGTCTTATGCAGAAATCAGACCAAAAGTTAGCAATATAAATAATCAAAAAATATGACAATGATATTGATTACTGCTTGTCTTTCCACATATAAAAAACACAATGTGTCAAAGCTTGCATGCACACCCCTGTGTGTGTGTGTGTGTTTGTGTGTTGTCTCATTGAAGCGACAGACCTATTGAATCGCATTGTGTGCCCTGATAATCCTGATAAGTTCAGTTGGGAAATGATCCCATTCTGCTGCTGTTGGCTGAATAACCACAGATGTCAGCCCTTTCACTGAGACTGTCACCTTGTCCACTCATTAGTCACGAGAACAGTTGCCTTTTGTCTCATGTTGAATATTCCTGCGTAGATACAAAGGCACAATTCACATTCATCCTCTGGAGCAGATTTCGCCAGATAAAGCCGGGCTAGACTGTCATGCTCTGACCTTGTTTGGACTGACTTTTTCACATCGGCTGGCTGACTGCCGCTCGGCGTGCAGCAGGAACCAGGAGCTGGAGAAGCCCACCTGGAACCTCACAACTAAACCTGAATCTCTTAGCAGCTCTCACCCCTTTCCAGAAGGAGGTAAGTATATACATTCTGAAACAGTATTTTCCTATATCATTTTTCCCTGTGTGCCAAATGATATTCAACCAATAAGTGACAGCCCAATTTATACTATTCCGGTGTTTGTGTAGAAAATGGGATCATCCTCTGAGAAGCTGGCTCTCTCCCTTTTGTCTCTTGCTTACGTCTTCCTGTCCAGTGTCCAGTGGGCAAGAAACTTGTGAACTGAGGAGGCAGACGTGTATTGTCAGGGTGCTGACCTGCCCCAGCCCTTCTTCAGTCTCTCTGGCTTTTTCCTCCTACCAGGATAGAGTGACAGCCTGTCACTGTGGGCACTCCACAATGCGCCTCAGACCCCCCAGACTATTGTGGAGCTCAGAAAAAGCATCAAGGTCTTCCTCTCTCTTTCGTTCACTCTTTTTTTTTCTCTCTTTTCAAAGCGGAGAATCAATCAGCTATACACACACACACACACACACACACACATACGACTCACTTCTTTTCCCTTCCCTCTGTCTATTCACCAGCCAGTGATCATTTAGACTTGACATGTATTGTGAAAAACTGAGCTGCTCTCCCTCTTTCTTCTTCTCTTTCTTTCACTCCCTTTCTCTTTCAACTGTCTGTCATTAATGTCCAGGTCTTACAATATGCGAACAGAGGAGGAGAAGAAAGCGAAGAGTGAGGGATGAATTGATGGATGGGAGGATAAGCACTCAGTGTCCTTTCTTTAAAGATTTGTTATTGTACAGTACTGTCTCCCAGTCATTTTTGGTCGGTGTTTCAGTCTGAAAGCCCATCCACGTGCTCTTTTGTATGGGAAAGCAATAAGGCCCCATTGAATGAAGCTGAATGGACCTGCCATCCTTAGGGGCTGAGGCCTGAGGACTCCTATTCTTTAGCCCCCAATCTAATTGGAGCTGAAATGAAATGGAGGTTTCTTATGAAAATAGGCTTTGTTTGGCCGCAAGGCTGGTAATTCATAAACAATAAGCAGGGCCCCATTGTGTAGATAATAATATATTCATGCCGCTGGAGATGGGGAGAAGGCAGAGCGAAGGCTGAGGATATATAAGGAGGATAGGCAGAGACAGGGATGGAGAGTGGAGGGATAAGGGGATGGGGAGGAGGAAGAATAGGAGAGGAAGAGTAGGGGCTAATAGCAAATAGTGGGTCAGAGAGAAAATTGGCAATGGTAGGCAGAGGCAGAGGACTTATTAGAGGAAGTGAAAGGACCAAAAGTGGGAACGAGTGAAAACTGAGTGGGAGTGAGGGAGGTGAAAATGAAGGGAATAGGAGTGATAGACAAGATAAGAATGAGGAGAGCAGGGCAGGAGATTGGGAAATGGTTTGGAGTACCTCTAGCCCACAGGTGACAGTGTTTTGGGAGTAATGGGGGAGGGGGACAAGTGAGTGAGAGCATAATAAAATGGAATAGGTTGCACAGTGCAATTCTCTGTGGAGTTCAGAGCAGTGGAGCTGAATAGAGTGGAGTGGTCAAGGGCAGAGATAGGCAGAGCGGAGCAGAGGAGCAGTCAATGCCTAACAGGCGAGGGGAGACGAGGAGAGGGGAACAGACAGTGTGTCTGTCTGCAGGAGTATAAAACTGACAGGAGGGCTTTCACTGGCTGGAGACGGGACGGATGGCTGGGAAGAGCGCAGGTGAGCTTTCGTGCCACTTCCATGCTTCAATCTCCTGTACAATCGCTAACTTTAATCGTTCTCAATGTAAACCTGCATCGTACCTAGAAGTGACACACTCTTCACCATTCCCAAACAGAGCGGAGCCACCGGGACCACCATGCTACCGGACATAAGTGATGTCATATGTGGACGGTTGTGGTTGTTTGCTCTGTGGACAGACACACTGACCAAAGGGGAGACTGTTTCCTGTATCCTCTGTAATCAACTCTTAAAATTCAGATTGTGGACATTTTACCTTTATTTCCTGGAGTGTAATTCTTACCCAAGAGGCAAACTGTGGGATAGGAGAAAGCTCACCCAGCCTTCTGGATGTCTCAAAAATATTCCTCTTCTCCACTGCAGCTGAACCTTCTGAATTTTTGTTCTTCTTTCCTCTTTTTTGGCTGATAAGAAACCTTGGAGTTCAGTCAACTGGACAACTGAGACTGAGACTGGAACCCTTTGGGACAGAGAAAAGTGGCAAGATGTTAAGGACATGAGTGAGAGACCAAATAAAACTGAGAAACTTCTGATTCAGTTTACTGCCATACAGATAGATGTGTCAACTAATGGTGAGTCTAAAAATAGCAATGTTTACTTGGACTGAGTGTGGGAATGATGGTGATGGTGGTGCTGTGTGTGTGTGTGTGTGAGCAGAGAGGGGTGTGTACATGCTTTTGCCCAAGAGGCACAAATTTGTATATGCATGTGTGAGAAGGGATAAGAATCAGTCTTGAATAAGAAGAACCGGTAATGCACATAGTTTATTAGTGACTCAGCTGTCCTTCTTTCTTGTGCAGAAAACCTTCAAGTTGCACTGTCATGTTTAGACAAAACTCCTCAGTGATGAAAAGTCATCCAGGCATCCAGAACATCACATGTACGAACTGAAAGCAGCACTGTTTCTGTGGTAATGGTGGACGTGTTTTGACAGTACAGTTGTGTCAGTTGTCCATAACGACATCATCAAGCTGCATGGTGCTTTTCCTGTGTGAGTGGGAAGACACCTGCCTCACTATAATGGCATTGCTGCATGTCACAAAATCTAAGTTTATTGTTGCTGTTGTTGTTTATCTTGTTACTCAAGTATCTGAGGGTGTCATGTTGGTGCAAAACTATACTTTCATTTATTCTATATAGTATTTTGAACTCATCCATGTTCATTCTTAGGGTATTTATGATCTTGTCTGGATACTTCTAGCTTGTTCCTGAAACAAACAAACAAACAAACAAACTAAACAAAAAAAGGGAGTAGATATTTAACAGTCATGATTGCAAACAGTCTTCTAGTCTTCTTGTTTATTGCGTCATTTTTTTGAGGAAGTACTGACTAAGCAGCAGTATTTACAGTAAATCTAGGCAACATAACCAACAGTCTATGGGCATGTTCACATGTGAGCCACTAGATGTCAGTATTTGTTAACATATGAAACAGAGAATTGCACCTATCCTTTTTCCTCCAATGTTAGACCATCAAATCCAGCATAAGATGGAAAATATTGCTCATATTCCTTTGATTTGCCTAACTAAAATGTGTGCATGTATTGCGTCCATTGAAATCCGTAGTGATGCGAGTAAAGTGAACAACAAACAGAACATTAAAGGGAAATGCAGCAATAAAATAGTGGGGGCAAACAGAAGAACGAGTATTTTTAAGTGATTTACCTGCCCAGCTGCCCCAAGCAGATTTTGTCAAATCCGGGGACCCTGTTATGGACGACAATTTGTCTTTATGTTTTGATTTGACCCAGCAACGTGAGGCTGAGCGACTAATTAGTTAAAAGCACATTTATTTATTCTTTTATTGTGTGATTATCAGTTTGGATGATCAGATATTTACTCTTACCACCAGGTGGCAATCATACCTAATGAAAATCCTCTCAATTATCTGTGTGTGTGTGTGTGTGTGTGTGTGTGTGTGTGTGTGTTGGGGAGTGTAATTTGTGTAACTGTGCACATGCATGTTTTTGCATGTAATAACACATCTTTACATTGCCATTTCTTGATTTTTTTTAAATTATTTTTTTTTTTTTTTTTTTTTTTTTTTTTGTTCCCGTCTGTGTGTATTAATCTTTCTGAGTGTGTTTACATATTCCTAGGTAGAGGCTGTGTGTGTGTGTGCTGGACGTTGCCCTGCTGGAGGTGCTTGTTTGTGTTGTTTGTTTGCATGCAGCAGAGTGGTTGCTGGCGGTGCTGGTCAGTACAAGTGGCTGGCATCCGGAGCCTGGTAATCAGGCTGTGGGCAAACTGGGTGGCAGCGCTCCGAATCGTTTGCTGGAGATTATCCCAAAATTATCCATGAATTATCCCCCGGAATTACGCCATTCCAGTCAGGCCTTGTCCATTGATGGGAGTGGGAAGAGGGAGTGTTGGAAGGAGTGTGTGTATCTGTGAGTGTGTTAGGGGAGATTTGGATGGAGTAGTGTTAGAGTGTCTGTGCCATGGAGCGTGCATTTCTGTGTGTGTGTGTGTGCTCTGTAATGATTCTGGCAGTGTTAGTACATTGGGGTAATGGAGCATGTTAATCCACATCAAACAGCCATTAGCTGCAGATTTGACTCATAAAACTGTCACTAGTTGCAGTGAGAGGAAGAACACACGACTAACATGCGTGTAGCAACCTGTCTGCTTTTTTTTTTTTTTTTTTTTTAACCGTTTTACTCTTGCAGTTGCTTTGCTTGCTTTGCCTGCCAACCAGTCTTTGCAGGTGCCAGCAGATATCTGAGTCTTTCATCTAAACCAACAGAAGTTTGGTCCCCCAGCGCTCTGACGCCATCAGAAACTCACATCTGCAGCAAACAGCTCCAGCTGTGCATGTGGACATTTCTGAGAGAGCCCCATTGTGCCACCATATACGGAAGATATGGTTTTTGAGATATTTTGGACCAATTTATTTGATTAAATTATTTGCTGCTGCATCACACCTCACTTTCATTAAAGTCTGGGACTAGTTGCCTGTTGGTCGGTGGCCACTGGAGCCCCAGGAGGATAAATGGGGCTGGTGAAGCTCACTGTGGTAAGTGTTCAGTAAACAGGTCAGTGAATGGGCCTTCCCAGGCTCAATCTGAGCTATTTTCTGACTGAGAACACAAATTATCTTCCACATTTGTTCCGTAAACGGCCCACCAGCGGTGTGGCCTCCAGGTAGTTTGTTATGGTTGTGTTTGTGTGCTCGATCTCAGCTGCTTGTGCTTGTGCCCCTCTCAAGGTGGGATAACTGGGAAACACCCCACACCCATACACCACCATACACTCTTCACCAACCAGTGCTTTTAGCAGACCAAAACAGATGCAGGTACCCTACAAATCCACTTTTAGTGCACATGTGGGTAAATACTCATGGGTATTGACAGTATATAAAAGTTATTGTTTACCTACCTACCTCGCTGATGTTGACATATTTTTGTGTAATAAAAAGGATGTGGATTTCAGACAGTAGTTGTTATCAATAACAGTGATTCTTGAGATTTTATCCTGGGTACTCAATTTAGTCTATGTGGCTTTTAAGTGTCGCTACATCAGAAAAGCGAGCTGATTCATCTTAAATGTCCTCTCACAAATAGAGTGTAACTGTAAACAATTTTGGACAACTTGTCTTTGCTTGTTGTGGGATTCAGTTGAAGTTTTTGCAGTGAATGTGGCCCATAAGTGATGCCATCAGGAGGACACTGATTCATGGCTAGACTTAATTACACACAAGTGTAAATGGAAAATATGCACGGCTCAAAGGTTCAGTGCAAGATGCAATTGGGGAAATAAGGTTGCCAAGTTAGTAATCTGCTGTAATACTTGTGAGAGTAAATTAAGTTTTCTAGAAGTTTAAATGAACAGACATAGAGACACATAGGATATGAAGATATTTTATGTTTTTAATATCATTTGATCATATTATGTTCACTTGGTTATTATTTTTCTTTTGTTATTTCATGTAATTTCCTTTTTCCTTTATTTACCTGTTATCTTGCCTTTTATTTGCTTTGGCAACATATATGATATGCAAGTAAAACAGAGAGAGAAAGAGAGAGATGCTGTTGCTCTGCTGTGCTGTCTAAGGAAGAGCTGTGCTATTATCTGCATGTTTATGTATACCCATCACTTGTTTGTCACTGCCTTTCATGCACTTTTTCATTCTTTTTTTTGCACTTAAGCTGCAATAAGCATTTAATTTTGTGCAAGGTGCTTCCAATCTTTCATTTTTGTAATTTGTTTTGTAGTTCTGAGGTAGGATTAGACTCGCAGGGTGGTCTGGAGGTCTAGAGGTGGACAGGCTGCTTTTCAACTTTTTTTCTATAATTACATTTTTCAAGTTAACTCTAGCTACCGGCTAATTGCAGAGCTGAGCCATAGAGACAGTTTAGCATATGGGCTTCCAGTGCTGTCACCCATCCTAGAACAAGGATAGATGGAGGAACAAGTCACGCTGAACCACTGAAGCACACAGATTCAAGAATAGAAAACGATTAGACTTAAAAATGGAGAACGGATGAAAGTGGGGAGCACAGTGGAACAGACAGCAAGGAGGAGGAAAATGATGAAGGATGGAGAGGCAGAGAGAGGGAGAGGCCGAGGTGGTGAAAGGTTAAGTGCTCTTTTTTGGATGCTGTACTTCCTGCAGGGCCTTGTTCCTTGACCTGCTGGTCAGAGGAGGGAGGTAAAAAAGGGAGCGAGGGGGGGAGGGAGAGAGGGCTAAAAACCGCATGTGTCAAGGTGAGAGGTGGAAGGGCTAAAATGGGAGGAGGAGTATTTGCCTCTGGCTGATGGAGAACAACAATTGGACACACAAGCAGGCATATAGGCATGGAGGCGCACACACTCACGTACACACACACTTAGAGCTACGGTCCCAGCAGGCTATGAACTTCAGTGCAGTTGTTGCCATGGCGATACACTGAGTTGCTGACCCCCCGACTCCATTTTTCCCGCCGCTGGGCTATTGAAAGAGATGATTGACAAGTGTCCAAATGTCAGCCGACCCAGCCGGCCACACAGATAGGGGGCCAGCCATTTTATGTTACTTTCACTCACAGGGAGAAAAGTGTGTGTGCGTGTGTGTGTGTGTGTGTGTGTGTACACACACGTGTCATGTGTGCATATGTTTGCATGACAGTGTGCTTATGTGTGTGCTGGTACATGTGCATGATTGAGTGAATGCATGTTAGTATGACTTTAAGTCTGTGAATGTGTGTTTGTATGTACAGTATGTGTAATATCTCTGCGTCTGCGTATTTACCTGTAGCTAAATGAGCACTGAGACGGTAATTGCAATTAAGTGCAAATCCATCCTGATGGCTTATGCAACTACAAAGCACAGTTTGAACCTAAACACACACACACACACACACACACACAGCACTGTATACATATGTAGTCAGGCATATACTGGCTTGCACAAAGAAAGGCTGCAAACAAAGGCCTTTTGTATCCGGGACAGGGTCGTATATTCTGTCTGTCTTTTGAGCTGGTCTGATAACCCATTCACACATGGTCAGTGAAAGACTGTTTTGGCTCTGCTATGTGCAAATGTATCCATGTATCCAAACATAGGACTGAGTGAGTCTCATGTAAATATCACTGCGTTGTCAGATATGCAGTAAATTCACATCTGGAAGACAGAAGAAGGAAGAGTTACACTGTGCACTGTGAGTGTGTGCATTTTCTGTGCTTCTGTACCTGTTTTTTTTTTTTTTCTTCTCTCTCTCTCTCTCTCTCTCTCTCTCTCTCTCTCTTTCTCTTGCTCTCTCTCTCATTGTCCCCAGCTTTAGAGGGATAGCTCTTATCTTGATCACCCACAGCCACACATTAACCTTTCCTCCCTTATCTCTACACTGGTCATTAGTGCCGAAACCCTTAACGTCCTATTGACAAGGGGCACAGAACTCTGCATCTACGCGTGCGTGTGTTTATGTGTGTGAGCGCGTGTGTGTGCAAACACACATATATGAATGTGGGTGCGCAGGTGTGTTTGTGTGTGTGTTGAGTTATTGTGGGTGACATGTGGTTGAGATCTGCTGAGTTAGTGATCTGAGCCGATAACATTATTAGCCTGAGAGAGAGAGAGAGAGAGGGAGAGAGAGAGAGAGAGAGAGAGAGAGGTGTAATATTACTCTGAAACACATTTAGCATTAAGAGTCATCATCGCCAACAAGAATTGAACTGTTGATCACAGACATTGCGCTTTTCTTTCAAGTATTTAATGACATGAAGCCACTCTCAATAATTATATAACATTCAGCTTCCTTTGTGAAACATATTTGCACAGTGTGGCGATCTAATTCATAGAGTCAATGCATAATATATTTACAATAAGGCCTGATTCACTCCACTTTACACCTACCTTTTGCACCGCTAGATGGACTG
Source organism: Myripristis murdjan (assembly GCF_902150065.1). NCBI lineage: Eukaryota > Metazoa > Chordata > Actinopteri > Holocentriformes > Holocentridae > Myripristis > Myripristis murdjan. The sequence continues at coordinate 20,351,879 of NC_044000.1, forward strand.
AAATCTATGCAGCCAAGTGTAATTACTCAAAAGATATAGGCAACAATTTTGCTGGGATGGACGTTCATCAAAGTTTATGTTACACACTGAGGCCACGGAGGAAGTACTGAGGGAAAATGAAGTATGCTCTCTACCTGTCATGTGACACTGTTAGTGCCGAATGTGTTTCTCCCCTTTGCTGGAGGCACAACATTATGTGGCGTTTCAGCCAAACAGCTGTCAACAGCAAAAGTGTCTCGCAAATCAAATCAATTGAGTCATGGGATTTCTTGACATGTAGCAATCAAATCAGGCTTGACAGAAATATTCACATCTGTGGGAAAGAGTCCCTGTCAGTCTTTTGAGTGCAGAGAGAAAATGACAACAATCAAATATGCACTTAAAGCATTCATTCATTCATTGTCTTTACCCACTATTCAGTATCATAGGTGTTTACGTAAATGTTACTTAAAAAAATATTTAATGCAGTGAAAAATATGTTTGTGACAAGTGTGTGTGCTGCAGACATGAGACCAATAATCATTAAAATCTCTTTTAATATGTCTGAAAAAAGCCAATCCCTCAGCATCTCATAATGCACATCATTGAGAAATGCAGCCATTTAAATGGAGAGATGTAGCTCCCTGTCTCTCTGCCTGCCTGTCTCTCTCTCTCTCGCTCTCTCTCTCTCCCTCTCTCTCTCTCTGCTTCTGTCTGTCAGTGAGACAGACAATCTAACAGGTTAAAAGAATAATTGCATCTCTATTTGCCACAAACAGCCTCTCCTCCGTACATAATTACATCCACACACACATTTACACAGACGCACTATCACATACTGACACACACTCAGAGAGAGAGAAAGAGAGAGGGAGAGAGAGAGAGAGAGAGAGGAGAGAGAGAGTCCCTGCACTAATATTTAGGTAGTAACAGTCATGCATTTGAGTGAACCCTCCTCTTGTCCTCCTCTCCAACACCAAGCACTGTTCACGACCGGCACTCACCGAGAGAGAAATACACCCCGCAATGACCCTACTCATCTTTTTATGGGTGTGTATGTACATGTTCTGTGTGTGTGTGTGTGTGTGAGAGAGAGAGAGAGTAAGAGAGGGAGAGAAAGAGACAGAGATTGTGATAGACTGATAGATTTTTTCCCCCCTTTTTGTGCATGAATGTGGCAACATAACGACGGCACCAGCCTCCAAAGTGAGTTCATTTTTGTGAGGTAATATATAAAATATTTACATTCCTGTGCACTATAGCTAATGGAGTTAATATTATCAGTGACAGGAAGCGTTTATTTGTAGCTGTATATTACCATAATTGCTATATTATTACATGACAGGCATGCCACAGAAAAGAAACAATGCATCTCTGATTAACACCACGAGACGATTTCTGAAGCTCGGGGAAGATTTGGGCTGTTTCATGAGGGAAACCATCGAGGTAGATTTACAGTTTGCAGGCCAACACAAGCTGCAATCTATTGATCTGGTGATTATTATTTGTTGTGATTCCACCCTGTGAGTTAGTGCGGCAGTGTCTGGCCTGGGGCGTTGGTGGCGCTGCTGCTACATTGTGATTTACAGCCGCCGCAGCCACCGTTGAATCCACCCACGACCCGGCATTACATTAGGAAACATTATCTAAATACTCAACGAAGTGAAATTGAATTTAGAACTCCTTTTACCCCCACCACCCCGTCCCCGGCCGTCCGATTGGCCTGCTCCAGGATGCCATTCTCTCCTTATTGTTGGAGCTGGGAGAGCAGGATCCTCTGCCCCTCATCCACTCTCAAATTGAATCAGCCTCAATTTGACCTTTTATGTACCAAAATATGCTACACACTCCGGGACTACAGATGTACAGTATAAGTGTATGCAAGCACCAAAGATGTGTCTGTGTGTGTGTGTGTGTGTGTGTGTGTGTGTGTGCGTGTAATGCGCCCATGTGTGCTCCCATGTCAGCTTGCATTGCTTACAGTGAAGTGGGAGACAGCATCTTCTTATTTGCCACAGAATAGACCAATTAGTGTGTAGCAGGGCGTTAGCAACAGAGCAGGAACCCATGTGAATGTGTCATTGATTAGCAGGATTTGGCTAATCATCACATCTCATAAACTCACCCGCTAATGTCAGCTGGATCTCCTAAAGTACGCCTCCTTCTCCTCTCTCAATCTATCTCTCCATCTCCTTGCTCTCCTTCTCCTTTCAGCTCCCTCTTCCCGTCTGTCTTTCCGCACTTCTCTTCTCGCCCATCTGCCTCCGTCTGTAGTCTATCCCTTCCTTCCTCTGTTTTTCTCCTCTCTCCTAAATTTCTTCCTTCCTCTCTTCTCCTTTTTTTTTTTTTTTTTTTTTTTTAAAACTCAGGAGGGTTTGCAGTGGAAGGAGCTAGGCAGATGCTGACTTCCCTCCCTGTGCATCATGAACAGAGAACAAGAATAGAATTAAAGTGTGTATTTTTATTTTTTAGCCTGGAGTAATATCCAACTACAAAATACACATTTTGTCTATTATACAATAATTTTTTTCCTCAAACAGTTTGCATCTACAGCCAATGATAGTATGATATAATTGCTTTTTTTTTTTTTTTTTTTTCCCTTTAAATGTATTAAAAACACAAACAAATAATACAAATGCAATAAAACACCTCACTTCAGCTTATCTTCATATTTACTACAAAACAACCCAGCACGGTGACAAAAATATTAAATGTGATTTATAACAATAAAGTAAAACTAATCAGGGTGAAGTACCATATCCAAAATCTAACTGTATCTAAATGGCCTTGGCTTCCTGTGGTACCGGGCAAAGTCTAATTTTGTAGAAGAAATTTCAGTGTATTAAATTAGAAATGAGTGAGCAACAGCAAGGGTGAAATAAAGTTTATTTGTATTTGAGATATATTATGAAATTCTATATTATAACATCACTGTATACATTTCTTTGTATTACTCAGTGATTAACATGATACCGACAGGTTTAATATTAAATTATGCAGTAAAAATAAAATCAACATTTTATGGCAGATTGTTTTAATACTCTCTTACTCTTAAGTCTCCTTTATCGGTCTGCTTATACGTGTCAGTGTTTTTTCCGGCAGTGCTATTGATTTTGAATTTGATTTAAATATTAAACTGGCCTTATTAATCACAGTGATCACTCTGAGCTGTTTTCGTGTGCAATGTATGGTCAATTTGTCTAAACACGGCTTTATTCATTTATTCACATGAATAAAATAGCATATTTCCTTAAGTTAGTATGTTTAAAATAAATTAAATGACTGAGTCTGCGAAAATCCAGGCAGCCACTCAGGTATTTATCGGTCATGATGCTAACAACAAGAGGAATTCTCCTTGATTTATCTTGTCTCTCTCCTTTTGAATGAAAGAAATCAAATTAGTGGTCTTGGAACTCTGTGTGTTGTGTAATAGGGATTAGTTATCATATTAATTAGCATCTGCTTGACACAGTATGGCGGCCAGCTGGGAGCATGAAGAGGGACATGGTCTATGCGTGTGTGTGTGTGTGTGTGTGTGTGTGTGTGTGTGTGTGTGTAAGGTTGCGGGGGGGGGGAAACATGCAGCGTTTGATTTGTTGTGTTGCTAATGTGACACTGATTATACAGGTCAGAGTAAAACAAAACGGTGAGACGCTGCAATGCTAATACAGACGCTGTGATAGCAGGGTTGTCATTACAAACACACACACACACACACACACACACACACACACACACACACACACACACACATATACACACACACACAAGCTGACTCAAACGCAGATAGACAGATATATGAACACGTGAATGTATACATGTACATGCTCACATTCTTGTGTGCTGTTGTGAAACAGAGGCACACACACACACACACACACACACACCCTGACATATTCAAGGGTCATGGCAAAACATCTCACAATTACTTCAGCAAACCATGGCGTGCCATTTTTTTTTCCCCCCCTGAAAGCTAGACTGTTGCCATGGAGAGAAGAGGTTAGTGTGTTTGACCTATGCTATCATGCTAGTTTTGGTCCCGGAGCTGTAATTTCATATGAGAGAAAAAAAAATATGCGTTTCTCTGTGAATTGATTTATCCCTATGTTTATGAGTAGATAAGTGCAGTGATGGTTAGATGGAGGGTTATTTTCATGGGGCGACTCTTTTGTGTGTATTGTGTTTATCTAGGCCGCTGTTGATGTAGGGAGTACTGTAGCTCTTTTTCTCACAGCAGGGACACTCTTTTGTGTGTGTGTGTGTGAGTGTGTGTGTGTTTCTGTATATGCATGCCCGTGTTTTTGTGTGTGTGAAAGGTGGTGATGGTGGTGGTGGTGGGGGGGGTTGTCTGTGTGTCTGTTTGTCTGTATGTTGTCAGCCTGTACGCCAATCTATTATCCACTGCAGGTTGGGCTAAAGCATGGGAGACATTGTAGTTTATGAAGAGCGGTGCGTGATCAGACTGCCCTGCCACACAAAACGCCATCGGCATGATTAGCGCGTGATGAAGAGAACGGAGCAAAATAAAGAGCAAGAGGACGGACAAAGGCAGAAGTGACAGTCTTAAGTAACACACCGTATTCTGTGCTCTAGTTCAGCCGCCGTGCACGCTGTTACTTTTGATTAAACGGTCAGTTTTCGAGTCCTAATTCCACTCCCAGCACCTGGTGAATAAGTCATCTCATGTGGTGTTTAATGTGAAAATCTTTTCTTCTTTGTCTTTAATCAAATGGAAACTCGGCCAGTGGGACAAGATAATCCCACTTGTTTCCAAAGCTGACTGACTTATTTCCATATTTTTCTGAATCAAGTTTCATTTTTTCTCAGTGCTGGTGGGCTGATCGGCCTTATTCTTCAGTGCTTCAACATAATTGCTCCCGGTGAAATTCTGAAAAAAGTGGGATTATCTCATGCCGCTGTCTGATTTTTTTTTCACTTATTTTAAGAAAATACCACTGAATATGAGACTAAATGCCTTATTAAGACAGATATTTTTTTTTTTCCCAGTGCATTAATAGCAGCCAACTTTGTATTATTTGACATAATTTCACAGCTTTAGACTATATGTGCATGGAGATGACAAAAGAGCAAATGGGGAGACAAGATATTGTTGTCTGTCTGGGTTTTGGATAATTTGCAGGGGGGGGTGGATGTAGGCGGGGAGATGTCAATCATGCATTTGACAGGGCCTTGTATAGGTTGTCATGTTGACCAGCAGATGAGGCGGAGGAGCCTCGGGCCCGGGGTCCACGCAGGGGTCACAGTCTGCCCTGAATGGTCTTCTCGACAGTATAGGGCACAGATAGGCAAGGCGCCGCTGTGAGGAGGTCAGTGCAGGGGTGATCCAATTCCCTGTGTTTGGGCGCTGGGAGATTGTGTGCTCACCTCTGTCAACCACTCCACATACAGGTCAGCAAAATAAGATGGAGAATCACAACAGAGGGGAAAAGGGCTGGTGTATACTGTGTATGCAGGTGTGTGTGTGTGTGTGTGTGTGTGCGTGTGCGTGCATGTGTGTGTGAAAGAAAGCGAGAGACTTGCCATCTGTGTGTGCGCGCATGTGCATGTATGTATAATTCAGTAAGTCACCAAGCAAGAGGTTGCATCTGCCTTTCCTTAGATTTCATCCTCCATCTCTCTCTCTCTCTCTCTCTCTCTCTCTCTCTCTCTCTCTCCCTCTCTCTCTCTCTCTCTCTCAGTGTACTGGACACCAATGTGCCTCTTAGTTCTCAGTTGACCCTTAAAAGACCCTGTGGGGATACTGAGGAGCTGACATTGCTCTTCAACCTGAGGGACTTCCATATTCATTGTTTTTTTTTTCCCCCCCTCTTCCCTTTTTCCATATACCTTATCTCTCTTTCATTGTCCATCTGTACTCTGTCTCTTTCGCTCCCTCACTTCGCCCTCACTTTTCTCTTTCAGTTTCTTCCCTCAGGGATGCGGCTCACCTTGACACCTTGCTCCTAAATGCTGATGATGTTTACGGCGCTCGACGTCGCTCATTCCCCTCGTGGCGCCGTCCTTTTATGGATATAACACCAATCAATCGTGCGTTCGTTCTTTCACATTTTTTTTTTGCTTTACTCGCACTGATTTGGTGCGTCGTCAACAAAGGGTGGAGGTCGAGGTTTTTGTGGTTACAGTCTGTTTGTGTTAAAGAGATGGTTACCCTGAACGTCCTGTACCTGTCAAGGGGCATGAGGGAAGCTCTGAATATTATGCGCATCATGTGGAGGATTGACACAAGTCAGTCACATGTGTCATAAGTCTATACCAGAGAGAAAGGGCCCAGGGTTTCCAGTACGTTTGGGGTGATTGGATATGTGTGTGTGTGTGTGTGTGTGTCAGGAGAACCTCTGGGAAGTACCATCTGGTGGTGAAGGGCAGAAGACCGTTGGAGCCATGCTGCGCTACCCTTGTCAGTGGCAGCTGTGTGTCTGTGTGTATGTGTGTATATGTGTGTGTGTGTGTTTCATGTGTATGTGCGTGCTTGCATATGCGTTGCACTCTGCCTGTGTTTACACTCACATGAACTCAAAGCCAGAGAATGCTGTGGGTTCCTCCGATCAGTGCCGGTCATCGTTTATAACCGACTGATCGCTTCCTGCGGTCTCTGTGGTCTTTCAGCGGTGAACCTCGACTGACTCATACACTCATTTCTGTGGGACATTATGACACTGTGCGCTGTGTTCTGGTGCATTGTGTGCACATAGTACACAATTTGGCATGCTTAGTGATGAGCTACACTTGTCAGCTTAGTTCACAGTCCTTTTTTTTTTTTTTTTTTCAAAGCTAAATTTAAATTTCAACATAGTTAAAATTTCATGAAATGAGCACCAACTCTGAAATGCTGGTTGCTTGTTTTGTATGTATTACATGAGGATTATACCACCTCAAATTGGATTAAGTGGCAATTCCCCAAATTGGACACACTATTTTCACCTTTTTGTCACATAAGGTTAAAGTTAGGCAACTAAAACAATTTAGATTGTGTTTACTTTCAAGGTTAGTTTCAGGCTTAGGCAATTAAAACTGTTAGTGAAAGGCTTTGGTCATGGTTACACTAGAAAAAAAAAAAAAAAAAAAAGTCCAGGTGAAGGTTAAAATTTCACTCTGCATATAGATCTTGGTATGAGCTGGGAATCAAACCAAGGTCACTGGGAGTGAAGGCAAATCCACAAATCCATCCACCACCCTGCTATTTCAAAGTCTAACCAATATCTGCTTATGTTATGTCTCTTTTATATAATCCTTTTTATGATACAAGAATGTATTTCTATTCCCATAGCATATTGTATTAATAGGTATAGGAACTAATAACCAAATATTGATATATCACGATACTTCCTCTTGTGATACATTATTGATGCACTTTTGCAAAGTATTGATATTTGAGTTTTTAACTTGATTTGCATATTTAAGACCCTATGAGGCGTATTTGTTCCCCGTCTTGAGGTTTTTCCTTTAACTGAAACTGTTCTGTCATTTTGTAGTCACTTTACATATGAAAACACTGAAAAGCACGACTGATTCCTGCTTATTAGAAAAAAAAATATTTTGCTTTCTCTAAGGTATTTTTTTTCTTCCTCAGTTGCATGTAACATAATGTACCATAGCTGATTATCTTACAGTATTTTGCGTCCAGTGGTTCCCACCTGTAGTACTGACAGCCTTACAGATACAGTCACTCTGTTCAGATGCTTATGAGGTACAACTGAGTGGTCTGTCTTTATACCTGTTAGAATGACAAACTTATGCCTTCTTACCACTTAAAGTCTATCAAATACCAAATTAAATATGATAAAATCAACATGGTCCATATCCAACAGGCCAGCATAAATACAAGAGTCTATAAATCGGGTTTATTGCTTATGTCAAAATAAGTGGTTTGGATATAAATCTGTCAGGGAGGGTTGGATGTTTACCCTGTCTGACTTTCCATAAAGATCTGGATCTACTGTATGAATTTCTCATTTACAAACAAAATTATGTTGCAACAAGCAGCAATCCTCACTTAAACACACGACTGAGTCACACCTTGCAGAGCTACCCTGAAAAGTATATGACACACTTCTCAGAAATGATGCCACTTAACTGAAAAACAGTAATCTCTAATTAACTACTGGCCATGGAATAGGCACTTATGTAAAGTAGAATACTGGCTAACAAAAGAGAAGGTATTGGTCTGTGTTCACGTCTATAATTTCTTCTGGATGCAAGCACAAAGACAAAGATGAAATGTTATGAACCTATCAAGAAAAGGAAGAGAAGGTGTTTGGATTTCAATTTAAACAAAATGAGGCAACAAATTAGGGCAGTCACTGAAATCTCAGTGCGCCGATTGACTCGACTTGAGTTTTCCTGTCCTTAAAATAGGCTTAGGAACACGCTACATGCTGATGCAGCAATAAGCAGGAGTTATTAATCAGGCATTTTAAGCATCCACTTTGAGGCATTTCCCAACTTTCAAATCTAATATAATCAGCCTGCTTAATATCTCCTGCTCCTCCTCCTCCTCCTCCCCTTCATCTCTACTTGTTCATTCTGCACCCCCCCTCTTCTCCAATCCCAAGGGCAAGCCAAAGGCTGACAGCTTTGTTTGTGTTCTCCACTAAGTGATTTTTAATCAACTGGTCTGCATGAGTCCTCCCAAGGGCCAGGGCAGCAGAGGCTGTGAGAGATTGATGGGATGAGGGCTGGAGGACGACTGGCTGTGGATGATGGGAGGGCGACTGGAGGAAGGGTGGCAGGCGGGATCAGGTCGGGGGCACACAGGTTGTGCTGCAGGGGTCAGGACTAACAGTTGAATGTGACAGCTTTTAGTTCCTCTCAGCTTTAGTTTGTTTAGTCATATGGGCGGTGAAGTGTCAGCAAAGTTGACTGTGACTCATTTGTTTCTCACTTCTTTTCAGTGTTTCGGTCTGCGTTATTTTTTTTATTTTTTATTTTTTTTCATGGCAGACAGTGGGGAGTCAAAGTGGCAGGGTTGGTGACAGCAGAAACACTGTACTGACTCACAGACTTTGCATTAGTTTTGGCACAACAAACCCGGCAACTGGCACTGCGGTGTCTAGGGTTTCCATTAACTCAATTCTTATCAATAGTCACCATCACAGAAATGTCACAGTTGTTTTGTGTGTGTGTGTGTGTGTGTGTGTGTTTATTATCCATTCACTTGTCTTCCCATCTGCCGACATTTTAAACTATGTGTCTTTATGAACGAAGGTATGATGCTGACAGCGGAGTGTGTGTTGGACCTGACGGAGTGTCGTCTCCTGGCTGGGAAAGTGGGGGCGCTGAGTCTATGATGCCATTTATTAGGAGATGGGATTAGTCAACAGATTGTTATTATTTATGTGGTAATCCACAGACAGAGGGGCGACAGAGATAGAATAGTCTCACCTTATCAAAACAAACAGCCGTAAAACGCATTCCCTCTCCACATAGAAGGTGTGAGCATAAACTAGGAAACTACACGCGCACACACACACACACACACACACACACACACTCACATACTGATATGCACACAGCCAATTCTCACGGTTTTCTCTCTGGCCCTAACCTCGATGGCTAAAGGTATAGCATATGCCCCATATGGACATAATCTGAAAATTGTATTTTTATTCATTTGGCTCTGTCATTACCAGTCTCACATGAGATACTTGTAAATGCAGGGTGCTTATTTTCCTGCAGAAGTGTACTGTCTGATTCTGATGCTTACAAAAACACATTTTCCTTGCTTCTGTGTGAGGTAATTGCAAGGGCAACTGTTTTCGTGATCTGTTAACCTGGTCAATATGTCACTAATATATAAATATCACCTTACAAGCCCTGGAGCAGGACACAGAGCACATAAAGCAGGAGAGGACTGACAACACTGATCATCTCTCAGTGGATGAGTCATTTAGCCCACACACACCGTGAAAGAGAAAGAGGCCATGGGCTGAGGTCTCTATTCAATGTTTTAACTCATCTTATTTCATTCAATCTAGCCTGAGCAAGTCAAGGTCCTGGACCCAGAGAGAAAGAGAGAGAGAGAGAGGGTCGAGTGTTATGGTATGGGAGGGATGGGGTGCGGTGGAGGGGGGGGCTGGGTACTCATAAGAGCTGTACTCCTGTCGTCCCATTGTTAAACAACCTTCAGGGAGAAAGGAAGCTACCAATATAACTAAACAGGCCTCCAGCCTTGATACAGCACGTAGACTGATGGTACAGACTTGAAATTATACTGATAATCGATTCCTTACTTCTGTCCTTTCATCCTTGCCAAACTTTCCCTCCTTCCCTTTTTCCTTCCCCCACTCCTTTCCTCTCTTCCTTTTTTAGTTTCGTCTTTCCTCTCCCACTTCCTTCCGTCTTTCCTTTCAAACCAGCTGAGTAGGATAAACTTCTGGCTCCTTTCAAGACTTAGTTTGTTCAGCGATCACGTCACAGAGTAACAGCTGCTCAGATTTGGACGGGGTAAATACTCTTCCTATCGTGACTCCTCTGTGCCGTACCTTTAGCACCAGCAGACTATGACATAGGTTATAGTGAATGCATTCAGCATCCTGTAGGCACACACATGCCCGCACGCTCACACTCTCTCTCACACACACACTCGCTCACCTATTTTCTATCCTGAGTGTCTGGTCCTCTTTCCTCCCTTCTGCTCTGCAGAAGCAGCTGCGGAGGAGCAGAGATAACTCTTAACTTTGTTTTGACACTTTTGATTAAGGACCATTGAAGGAACACCTGTATGGCGGGAGGGAACAATACGCTGAGCCCGTAGAGAGATTGATTTTGTGCATTAGAGAAGCAGCCTTTGTCTAAAGCCACGAGGCCCTTTGTTATGCTAACCAGCCGTGGAAGATTTCCAATTCAATTTCACCTGAACGCTGGTCAGCCGCACGCTCCATTGTATGGCGTCCCTCGGGCCTAACAGCCCCCCACCACCGCCGCCACCCCTGCCTCTCCCCTGTCGTCTCTCAAACTGCAATTTAGCCGCTGAGGAGGGTGTGAGTGTGTGTGTGTATATGTGTGTGAGTTGGGGGGGTAGGGAGTGGGGCCTAGATTGACAGGCGACTGGTTACTCTTGCCACAATATTCCCTGCGTTCTGTCCTTGTGTGTGCAGCGGGCCGCAGAGAGGATCACAGTGAAATGAGATGATATTAATTATCCTAATCCTGATAGCTCTCTCTGGAACTCTGTTTCCACTCATCTGTCTCAGGAGAGGACCGGGATGGTCAGACAGAGAGAATGTCAGAGAAATGAAATGAAAGCCGGCAAATTCTGTGGAGAATACGCCACAAAAAGCTCTGCTTACTGAATAAGGGAGATTTACTGTTCTATCCGTCTTTGGCTCTTCTTTTCATGCTCTCTGAATTGTCCTTCCCTATCCCTTTCCAATCGTCCGCTCTCATCTTTGGGGTGGGAATCAATTCAATTTCTTCTCATGGACTGATATGAATCCCAGAAAAACCGTTGGGAACAAACGTATAATAAATACGTAAATGTTGCTTTTCTCCTTGCGCTAATAATTTTATTTGCACCTTCAAATTTAATTGAGATTTCTCGTCAACTTTGTTCTCTCTTCATGAAAGTCATAAACACTGAGAAATGTCTCTCTCTCTCTCTCTCTCTCTCTTTCTCACGCACACACACACACACGCATCCATATACTTAGGATTTTGAAATTACTATTTATATATTACAAAATTTATTTTCTGATAAAACTATAGGAGGAGCCCTTTTTAATTGAATATTTCTCCACTAGAGCAGATGATAATTGAACTAGAGAGGGAAGGCAGGCTGCATGAATAGGCCTGTATTGCATAGAGATTTGTATTAAGATGAAGTCTCTGCAATGTAGAAATAACACAATGCCCAGCCCTAACCGTTTACTGTGATATATGCATTAAGAGAAACTTCTTTAAGTCACTCATTATGCTTGATGATTGTATTATTTTAGTGGTGTCACGCTCCGGCAGGCTGATTTGATAACATGATTCTGAATTCTCACTGTAATTAATTGGGTTTTTTTTCTGTTTCTATCATGAAAGACTTTAATGGGAGTCACTCAGTTTTGCCGAGAGAAAAACATCTAGCAATTTAGCAATTCTTGGTTTTCTCAAACAGCCAAGGGGCTTCAGTTTATATGTATGCGAGTGTGTGTGTGTGTGTGTGCATGTGTGCAAGTGTTTGAGCGCATGCACATATGTGGCTTCACATGTATATCTGTGTCTGTGTTTGCGTGCATTGTACTCAGCAGGCAATCCTGGCTCTCCTGTGCAGAATTTCTTTATAATAAACCATTCATATTGCAGCAATCAAATACAGTGTTGTTTGTACAATTTATTTCACCACATTTAAAATTAATTGATTTGTCGTTTATCTGTGTGTTTTCATGGTTGTTTTCAATTCTGATAGGTCTTTGTTCCATAATGCAGCACATCAACACAAATGTGTGCAGAGAAAGGCCTAATCCTGGCCTGAAGTGGAGGTACAGTATATTTAGAGCGCTTCTGATTGTGAAGGTTGTTATTATTGAATTTGAGTGACGATCACGGTCGTTTGATCATGAATCAATGCCTTTCTGTTGGTTGTGATGTGCTCGAGGGGACACAAAGTGTAGAAATTGTTTGATGGGGCGTTTTGGTCTTTGAGGGGCTCTTGTCTTCTCACTCTAGCTCACCCTGTAGCCTGATGAGACCCCTGAAGGCACGAAACTCGACACCCCCCCCACCCCCCACCCCCCTCCCGTTCCCCTTCTCCTGCACCCCCCCTCCACAACTACACCCTGCAACCACTGTAGCAGACCCAGAATGGAAGTGAAGAGAATAGCTGTTTACCCCTTATGCCTGAGGTATCGGTGCCAGCATAGCGTGGCACATCTCCCCCGCCCTCTTCCCCCTCCCAGCCCCCTCCCCTTCAATAGGCTTGTGAAGTGTGAAGTATATTTTTGTTCTCATGTTTTTATACCAATTTTAATTCCACAGCTGCATATCTGAGAAGCAGGATTTCCTTGGTTAGCTTCCCAGATTTTCTTTCTCTCCATCTTGCTATTTCCCTCCTTCCCTTATATCCTCTCTCTCTCTCTCTCCCTCTCTCTCTCCCTCCCTCCCTCACCCACCCCGTCTCCTTCTCCTACCCCTACAATCCCTAACCTCTCTGTCTCTCTTCTCTACCCCCCTACCATCACCACCCCCCACCCCTTCCGTTGCCTGGGGGCTGATTATTTTAGTGGAAATACCGCCTTCGTGTATGGCTGCCAGATTCTGCCAGCCCAAGCCTCTGCCACCCTCCAGCCCCCCATCTCCCCCCCTCCCGCCGCCCCCATACCCACATCCCTCCACTTAGAATAACCAATCTGATGATGTGACAGTTTCTTTCTCCCCGTAGAAAATCTGCCTCTAACCCTTTTTCTCTCCCTCTTGCATTTTGGATTCCAGCGTTGTTTGACATGTTATGGAAGGGTTTCAGCTTCCCACCTCCGCAATCCTTATTCTATCCCAGGGAAAGCGGTTGGCATGGGATCCTAATACTTGGCAAAGAGGGCAAGAAGGAAAGGGAGGGGGGGCTCTTTTTTTTTCTTTTTTTTTTTTTTTTAAATCTCTTTAAACACACTCCATCTCTGTGTATGTTTTCTCATTCAAGCGTCCTGTCCATTTCCAGCAATTTATCTGATTCAAACTTTAATTATATTGTAGCGTCAACACTTGCATCACATCACACTTCCTCTTCCGCAACTTTACGAGAAAGTTAAAGAGTTAAGTAAAGTGTGTCCGCATATGGTCCAGAGTGCTCAGGACTGTGAGTGTGTTTGTCTGTCTCTGTGTGTGTCATGTGATCTGGCGGAGGTCTCTGGTCCTTAGGTCAGTGGTCACCGGTTGCCATGGTGCTGGCGGGAGGAGAAATCAGGTTCAGTTACAAACTCGTGATGAGAGAGACATGAAAGCCTTTCGCTTCATAAGACAGAGGCGGACCCGGTGTGACTCTGTCGTGTCGCTCGGAGGCTCTTCACTGCGTTCGGCGAAGCAGGCCTTAAGTTTGGAGACATCAAGTTCACTCTGAAGACGAGTCGGCTGAAGGCTCCCAGCGGCCGCATTAACACACTGCGTGATGGTGGTCATTAACCCAAAGATTTCTTATCGTCTGTCATCAGTGTCATTGTCATGCAATCATATAGTTGGGATTTGTTAATTATGATTCACTTCTTGTTTTGAGTGTGGCTGCAAAGATTGTGTGTTGGTTTTAGGCAAAGGGGTAAGCGTAGAAGAGGTTAATCAAGGCTCTCTTGTTACATTGTCTCTGGTTAATGTATTGCCCAAAAGCTCTCTCTCTCTCTCTCTCTCTCTCTCTCTCTCTCCCTCTCTCTCTCTCTCTCTGTCTGTCTCTCACAATGGCTCAGCCTTGGCGGGATCTGGCCGCCTACAGATAACTGCAGTCTTTGTGCAACCCATTCTAAGACTGTTTAGCACAGATACATACTGTACTATTCAGGCAATGTAAGGTTTATTTGTCCATTCTGTTAATTTTTCATGCGTATCCATCATATGTCAATGAACCTATATCTTTATTCAATCACAAATACATACAGTATGTCTTCACATTTCATACAGCTGATTATAGCTACTAATATATTGATGTGAACAGGTTATACTCAACATGGAAGACTCGAACCAGAGACTGATATACCAGTACTGTAGATTTTATTGACAATGCATGATATAAAAGACTCCATTCAACCTATTTAAAAACATCTTCGTCCTGCGTCCTGCGTGTACCTTCGTTCTTGGCTGATCATTCCAAGTTTTAGTCCCTCGCCAAACATGAGGAAACTAACAAATGACACATGTTTAACAGTTATTTAACAAATCATTAATTGCTAAAATCAATATTTCATGGTGCCACTATTAAAATCATGTTTTAAAACATGTTTTTAAAAGGCCAAATCAAACACCAAACAAAGGTTGGCCTCTCAGGTGTGTCTCAGTGCATGAGGAAAGGCCCAGGTGAGCTTCCTGCCCCTTTTATAGACTCGGCCCCTTGCCTGGGTCTCAGTGCTGGACTTCCTGTTACCTTCCCTTCCACATTCATATTTACATTTTTGTGTGAATCCTAGTACTTTTCCAAGTTGCACCACAGCCTGCACGTCTATTACAGTGGACTACCGTGTATGGGGAGAAGATTGTTGTAGATAACCCAGCCTGAGTTGAGTTGTTTATCAGCGTGCGGTTCCTCTCAGCATGCAGAGCAGCCCGGCGGCCCCCAGTGTGAGGCTGAGCAGGCAGAGCTGTCATTGTTTAACGCCTCCCCTGATTAGTTTACTCTCGCCTGATTAGAAATTAATTAAAATGATGACACAGATCCCAGCAGAGGAGGAGGGGGGAGGCGGACTGAGATGTGGCGGGGAGGAGGGACGAGGTGAGAAGAGGGTTAGTGGTTTTGCTGGTGACATCCATTGGGAAGGGGTGATGTTAAGTCAGGGAGCTTTTAGCAGGAGAGCGTGCGGCAGGGAGGGATTTGGTGTGGAGTGTGTGGTAGGCATGAGGGGTAAGTGTTTTGGGGCGGAGGGGGTGGCGTGCAGGGAGTGAGGCTCTGGCAGGGGGCAAACATGGCTTAATGAGTGACTCTTGTTGCAATCAGAACATCGTTTCCTCATGCATTCTAATGAGCTGGATGTTGCAGAGGAGATGGGTTCGCAGTCTAATTTATTCAATATATTTTGTGTATTCACCCTGTTTATTTAATAACAGGGACAGTGCACATTAATCAACATCTCAGCCATCACATCAATGCAAATGTTTCAGAGTGAGCCGGCAAGCTAGTTTCCTTTCTGTTATGCCTGGGTCATGTCACAGCTTCTCAGGACATTGCTGGTAACATTGTGATGTTGCTATCTGGCCCATAGTTATTGCATCTGTAGACATTGTGAGTGTTGCTATATAAATCAGAACAATAGCTTGAGTATTACACTGAGGCCTGATAACATCACAGTTGAGCAAATATCTGTGTTGTAAACATTTGAGTGCGTAGCTGGGGCTTACAAGTCACCCATGGATGAGCCTGTAATTCTCTCCGCTAATAATTCTCCCTTGAGTCCCACCCTTGTTATCCCAGCACGGCCTGTTTGTTAAGCTGGCAGTCTTTCTTTTTCATTCTCTATCGCTCTTTCTTTCTATCTCTCTCCATCATTGTCTCAGTAAAGGTCAGGTCAACTGGACATATTTTTTATTTTTTAGTAATTAAGTCATACACAACTTCTTACAATGTTCATCCCTGGTAGCGTGTAACTTTTGATCTCCTGCCTCTCTTTTCTCCCGTTTGCCTCGCCCTTTTGCTCCCATGCTTGTCCATTGCACTGCAGTGTCATCTCCTCTTCTTCCCCTAACATTTTTTTTTCTTGCTCGCCCCCTTAGCTTATAATGTTATCAAAGGGTTGCAAAAGGTAGAGGCTGAAGCCACGGGTTCACATGCTTGTGTGTGTGTGTGTGTGTGTGTGTGTGTGTGGTGGTGGTGCTCGTGGTGCGGTGAGGGGAGCGGTGGGTTTCCCATAGCGATGAGGGTCCATGGTTCTCCTGGTAACCTAATTGGCATGTGTTTCCTGGCAGGTCTTATTGTGGTCTCTCCTAATCACTGTCCCCAGCCCTAACAAGGGCGACCTACAGTACTGCTGCAGCACTGAAGGAGCATGCCTTTTGTTGCTTTATTTCTTTCTCTTTCTTCCTCTTTTCTGTCCTCATCCCCCTCTTCCTAACAGAGGGACTCAGACTGCTTGATTACCACAGTCAGACCCAAAAAAAACACATGTGTACACGTGTGTGTGTGTGTGTGTGTGTGTGCGCGCACACCCATGTGTGTCTGTATATGAATGAACATGTTTTTTTTCTTGTCTCAGCTATAAAACCAGTTGGTTTATCGAGGCAGACTCCTGCCCAACTGAGCATGTAAACCCTAATTGGGAAATGCTTTAAATAATTTCTAATTAGTACAAGTGTGGTAATAATTGGCTGGGTAATCTGAGGATTAATTAGCGGTGCTGTGTATGTGTGTGAGTGAGTGACTGTGAGTGAATGCATGTATGTGTGCTCGTTGCGTGTGTGTGTGTGTGTGTGTGTGTGTGTGTGTGTGTGTGTGTGTGTATGTGTGTTCACGTGAACATGTGCATGCGCCTGAGTGTCTGTGTGTCCACATCCACTCGGTCGGGCTGGGACAGGCGAGTGAATAGACCCCAGGTCCTGCAGCTTGCTAATGGAATCCTGCCCACTCAAGGAGGTCTCTGGAAGAGGGAGGCCAAGACAGAAGCATCTTTGTTGGGCTAGTTGTTCTGTGGGTGGCCCCTCTGCCTGTAGACCCTCATTTGTATCACGGTGGGCATCCACCCCCACTCCTATGACCCCCACCTCATTTAACAGCTAACCTCCCCTCCACCTCCCCTTCACCTCCCCCGGCCGTCCCAGCTCCAGCCCCCCTCATCTTGCACACCGCTCTCATCCTCTTTCTTTGGCTAAATGACACATTTTATTTTCTTTGACCCAATATGCTCCCAAGCCCCGCTGCTGCTCTTCCTCTCCCTGTTTTTACCTCACCGTATTCTCCTGCCACTTTCCCCTCTCCAGTCAGTCCTTGGTGTTCACCCTCTTCTACCCTCCTCCACACTTCCCTCTTTCCATCTCCCTTTGGAGGAGAGGGTGAGCTAGCACTGGGCTCTTGAGTCATGTACTTCCACCTGGTCTACCCTCTAATTACTACATCCTTTCTTCTGAAAAGAGAAAGAGGGAAACAGAAAAAGAAGGAAATGAAGAGCAAGAAGAGTACGACCACTTGTTGCCTCAAGCATGGCTTTTATAACACCCCCTATTGAATTGGCTTCGGTGAGCAACAAGACCATGAGCTTTTAGGGATTCAGTGGATCAGGAATTTTTATTTACCAAAGGTTTACCTTGAAAAACATTCTGAGCTCAGTATCCCTCTTTATCTCAACCTCATCCCTATGTCTCCCTCCATTTGGTCTTCGCTCCTACCCTTTTGGTAGTTTCTCTCTCCACCTTTATCTCGGCACTCACATTGTAAATCACTCTCTGCCTCTCTGTCTCCTCCCGCCTTCCTTCTCTCACTGTCTCTCTGTGTGACAGATGGCTGTCAAGGCCACATGAAT
>NC_044000.1:20375000-20420000 GCF_902150065.1 Myripristis murdjan
CTTGTAAATAGTCAGCGCTTGCAAAAAAAAAAAAAAAAAAAAAAAAAAAAAAAAATGCACCCGCCTTTCTTTTGTGTCTCCCTGTTAAAAAAAAGAGAGAGAGACCTAGCCTGCATGGAGATCTTGTGTTGTAGACAAATACTAAGCAATGCCAGTCCCAGCAATAATGCTGCACGACAGAGCAAGTCAGTGGAGCAGGAGCGAAGGATGCAGAGTGCAGTCTAAATAAAAGGAGAAGATGAATAGGTGGTTGGTTATGGTGCGGCCACTGGAGATAAACGGAGATCAGACCGACGGGGAGGTCTGGAGTAGGAGGACAATTCAGCGCCTGTCACAACCTGACTGAACATCAGCACTCACACTTTGGCTGAATTGCTAAATTTAGGTGCTTGGATATAGCCTCTGTAGTGTCCCTTACGAAAAAGATCCTATAACACATTTTAACAGGATGCAATACAAATATCACAGCAAAATTAAATGAAATGAAATAATATTAACAGACATAACCCCTAAATTTGACTTCTGTTGTTCTACAGCATAGCAAATAATAATAATGATGATAATAATAATAATAAAAAGCTGCAGGAGGAATATGATTTCACCACAGTGCACCCGAGCAGAGGGTTTCAGCTGTTATGTGCAGGCTATTTTTTTCCCCACGTCGATGAAGCCCTGACATTTTGAGTTTTTCAAAAAAAAAAAAAAAAAAAAAAAAAATCTACTCCATCGCTCCTTTCATAGTTTCGCCAGCTTTTACACTGTGAGCGGCATCCCCTAAAATTGATGTTGCTCAATAAGAAATTGCATCAGCCCCCAAACCTCTGCTCTGTCTTTTCCCCCTGCGATTTATTCGTTGTAAAATGACCGGGCTGCTGATTGTTGTTAAGCATGTTCTTTTTCTCTGGGAGCTAATAATCTATTTTATCCCCCTTTTCAGTTCGTTTTCAAGAGCCACAATATCTCGAGTAGTGCACTGTATGTGCTATTGAGTATATAGACTAATCAAGATTTTGTATGGTCTGTGACACTTTTTTTTGGACAAATTCTCTGCTATTCTCCTTATTTACAGAAACCAACATTCCTAACAGCACCATACAGGCCAAGTTTTGTGCAGTAATCTTGCAAATCCATTTTCAAATGAAATCCATATTTTTAATTCCCTATGCAGGCCAAGGCAAAATAAAAAAAAAAAAAAAAAAAAAAAAAAAAAAAAGTATTTCTCACAGGCTTTTCCCCTTGAACGTTTTCACACCAGTGCTTTCGGTGCAGCACACACTGACTGTATTGGCTCTTGCAAACCCCTAATTCACCAGTCCATAAATAGTTTACTTAACCCATGCTCATTTCTGCCACCTGTAGGCTGTGACCTTTAGGCAACAGGAGATTGTACACTGGATAAGAGAAGATGAAATATGTGTGTGCTTAGAAACTCCTCAGCCAATTAAAGTGCTTGTGCCTAGTCTGTTCTAGGGTTTTTATTATTATTATTATTATTATTATTATTATTATTATTGTGGATGGGGGAAGTGATTCAAATATGACTCATACTGATCAAAAAATGTAAGAAAAAAAACTGTGGAGAGTGAGTGAGACAGGCAGGAGCGGCAGTGAGACAGGCGGGACAGTGAGACAGGCAGATCAGCAGATCATGGGTCGGCCTCAATCAGACTGACAGCTGGAGCAGTGATGACTTACCGGTAATTAAGATAGGACGATAACATAAGCAACATTGAGTGTGTGTCTGTGAATTGCTGAGTTTGGGGAGCCAGCCTGCGCCTGCAATGTCGCTTAAATATCAATTTATTTATGTTTCACACACTACCTGGCAAGTGTTGATAATATGTGATTTTGTGGTTTTAGAAAGAGAGAGGAGGAGGAGGAGGAGGGGGAGGAGGAGGAAGAAGAAGGGGGGTGGGGGGTGGGGGGTTTGGTGGTAGGGTGTTTTCTAATCAGAGTCACTGTCGTTTTGTTGTCACCTGCTCCGAGACAGACAAAGTGGCATTTCCTGACTGCTCCCATCCCCGTCTGAGTTATCTGACACCCCAAAATATGGCTACGGGGAAGCAGGGAGACAAGGCACCACAGCCTTATCCCGGTAAGGAGATGGCTTCTTATCAGATCAGGCTAGGAAGTTTATTTTATGGAGTAAATCTGGATAGAGGGGATAAAGAAATGACACATCCCTTGCGGACACAAAGGGAGAAGGAGATTAGTCCTCCAGCAGCATATATGGCTTTAGTTCAACCTGACAGGCAGCGGATTGAAAGGTCATGAAATAATAATCCCCCTATTCTTCGGCTCTAATCCTACGAGGGTGTGTTTCACTATGGGAACGTATAGGCTGAGGCTATGTGCTGCAGGGTGGATGTTCATTTTATGTTGTCACTTCATACTGTATTTAGATAGGCATCCAACGCTGATTGAAATTAATTAGCCTAATTATGATTGATGAGGGCTTTTTTTTTCTTTTTACTATGAATGTCTCTGATGTTGGGATTTTAAGCACCCAGTTTATGATTCTATTTTGGTGAGACTTGTTTGTGTGTGTGTATGTGTGTGTGTGTGTGTGTGTGTGTGTGTGTGTGTGTGTGTGTGTGTGTGTGTGTGTGTCTTTTACGCCAGAAGTTATTTTCTGTGCTCCTGGTTTCTTTTATCAGACTGGTTGGAGGTTAAAGGGACATTAAAAAAAATCTCTCATCCACACCTTAAGACCTTACACACATATCAAGCATCAGGTGTAATGACAAACACACACTGCTTTGACCTAATGTGTGTGTGTGTGTGTGTGTGTGTGTGTGTACGTGCGCATACATGCGTGCAAGAGTTTGTATGTGTGTTCATGAATGCACATGCAAAAGAAAGAGGGAGAGAGATTGTACCATTTGGGCAAATGTGATCTGCCACAGTGGATTTGTTAAGTGTATGTAAGAGTGTGTGTGTGTGTGTGTGTGTGTGTGTGTTAGTGCGTGAGTGCGTGTGTGGGTGGGTGGGTGGGTGGGTGCTTGTGTGTGTGGGCATGTGTATGTTTGGAGGAGGGGGGTGGATAGAGAGGTGAAGGGAGGGGCAGAGTCTGTCCAATAGCCTGATAATCAAGCATCGAAAATGAGAGAGGGAAATTCAATGCAAACTAATGTGTTCCACACAATTACTCGATTAATAATTCTTATTCCATTACAGTGCCATAGAGACTCAGAGAAAGAAAGAGAGAGAGAGGGGGAGAGAGAGAGAGAGAGAGAGAGGGAGAGAGAGAGAGATTTTCTGAGGGAGGGAGACGAGAGGGGGGGCACATCAGGCTAAGAGATCTGCAGTGGCTGTATATTTCCCAACGCCTAGTTAAGGCTGCAAGGCAGGGGTCAGGAAACTTAATTATAGCGTAAGTGGATAGAAACTGCAGAATGATAAAGAGAAACATGCAGACAGATTGGGATGGCAAGGACAGGTTTAATACTATCTTCTTCTGTCTGCTTCCTTCCCACAATACAAGCCAGACCTGCAATCACACCAGGCAACAGCCTATACACCCTGCCTGACAATAACGCTAATGCATATCAAAATTACATACTCCACAAATGCAAGGCACTTTGCATGACCACTATTACTTTCCAATTTTGCGAGTTCAAGAAAATACATATCCCATGTAATGGTGATATCAGAGAAACTTATTTCCATGCTGTCTGTGTCACAGCTTCAGATAAGCGCTCACCTGTGGTAGAGCGGATCGGACGTACGGAAACAAGAGTTATTACACCATATCTAACCTGATGGACTCCATGAATAAATCACCTATTGTTTCATTTTTTATGTCTGGCATTTATCCGTCATCCTCTATTTATTTTACTTAATATTTTAAACGTAATATGCTGTGATTTTGGGAAACCATATGTGTCTTGTAATTCAAAGTGTTTTGATTTGGATTTCAGATCAATGGGCAGCCCAATACACACTGCCCACTGTGGGGCTCTGCAATCTATTTGCACTGTATATGATTTGCATATCTCCAGCTCATGAAGCAAGGCTTTAATTTCCTCCTGGTGGAGATAAACATCACCTTGTTGGAGCAGATGGGAGGAGGCAGGACGGGGTCAATGAAGGAGAAGCAGGACAATGTCATTGGCTCAGACATTGAATAGTCAGAAGTAATAAAATTGCACAATTTCCATACGGTGGCCAATTTTTTGATAAATTAGGATCAAATGTGATATAAGGAGATTCTGCAGAATTTTATGAGGGGAAAAAAAAGGTTGGGTGGTGACGTAAAAGCTAGGGATAGAAATGTTTCTTGCTTTGTTGGATATTTACACAGGTTCATTCATATGGCAAGGCAAATTTGGGACTTAGCGTATATTTCTCATTTGTGAGCTGCCTTTTATTGCCGCTGACTGCATGTTGTGAAGAATTACATTTTTTCATGCTATATCTCTGAATGAGGAGGCTTACAACCTGACCACTGGCTTTGATGCTAATGCGAATATATTTCAAGTTAATTTCTTTTATACTGTCATCTTTGTATACATTGTCACGGTTAATGTCCGTACTGAATTTAATTAACACGCTTATAAGTGCTAGATACTATTTCTTGCTACTGTTGGCACATTGTACCGATCAAACCAGGCGAGTGGTGCCATATTGTATGAATTAGAGTGTCAACTAAGCACCTTTCTTATGACAATATTAGGCACAATAGAAATGATTAATTAGCCTCAGATAGATGTAATTTAATCAATGTCTGAGCTGGAATTCTGTTCGCATGGAGGAGGTAAATTGGAAGTGGGGTTGGACTAAGTGAACTTTTCTTGATTTCGCTTTAACCCGCAGGATGAGGCCAAGATGTTGCATTGTATTGTGGGAGTTCACACGTCGTTGTACATCGCTTGTGTGTGAGGGAGGAGATAGGGTTAGCAAGAATAGTTTCTGAATAATGAGTGGCTCATGCGGGAGTTATGTAAACCTCTTGTTATTTGGATGTAGAAACATTGTAATTAAAGTGCTTCTATGGGGGTTGGTTCTGCTTTTTGCCTTGAGGAGGGCTGGGCGAGATGGGAGGCGGTTACAGAGGGTGAGAAGGAGTGTATGAGGCGGGGGGGTGGGAGTGGGGTGGGGGGCTTACACTCTAGCTTTTTAATAGCTAGCATTATCATAGAAAACCTATGCAAATCAGGATCCCAAGTCATGGATCCTACTAATAATGCAGACAAGAGTAATTGATTAAAAGCGGATGCCCAAACCCACGCCTTCCTCCCCTAACACACGCGCACATACACGCACGCACTCATGCATGTGCACACTCAGTGCGCGTGTGGAGAGACTCAGATACCAAGTTCAACAAATTTTCAAGGATGCCATAGAGGCAGATATGAAGGGAAGAGGGAAAAAAAGGCAAGAAATCTGCATCATAGTGTTAATTTAATCAGACCTCAGTAATACGGCTTCTTCTTCTCTCTCCCCAGGCAGCTTTTGGTTTCTCTCCTAGCCTCAGGAGAAGATGAAGGGAGCTTTCAGCCTCTTAGAAGATGAGGGTTAAGGAACGGAGAGATTAAGGGAGAGAGAGCGATTGAAGAGAGGGCTGGGGATTATGTCATCTGGAATTGATGTGCTCTCTTAATGTACCTTTAAACATGTGCCATTGGGGTCTACTTTTATAATGTCTACTCATTCATGGGGGGGTCAAAGTATTAACCCAGAATTACTTTGCAACATATGTGTGGTTCATGTATTGAGAGTAGTTATCAGGGTTTATGTCACTTTGATATGTATACCGCATGTACAAAGATCCTCTTTTTCAAAGGAAGTCCATTTCTGCTCGGCTCCCCATACTCTGCCATGCATTGTACTGATCTCCATATCAAAGAAGCGATCCTTTATCGAATGATCATAGGGACAAAATGCGTCTTTATTCTGCGTCTTCAGCGCCAATGAAAATGTTCCCACAATCCAGTCCAACTTGGACTCTGAGCAAAGGATTTAATAAATTGACGGATTCTCCCCCTAACTGCTGAATGAATTGTCTCTCGAATTGCTGCTTGTCTCAACAAAATGACAGCGGAGAGAATGTGCGGGAGATCCACAGATCTTATCCATAAGAATGTTATGGGGTTAAGTGTACTAGGAGGTGTGTGTGTGTGTGTGAGTGTGCGCGTGTATGTGTGCATGTGTGTGTGTGTGTGTTTGCGTATATGTGTGCCTGTACTCCCTCTCCATGTCAGAGTGTCTGTAGTGTGTGCAACCATTCGATTAAATCCACGGCTATCACTAACAGGATTAGCTGAGTGGACAGCAGAAGTCTATCATTGCTTATTGATTTCCTCTGATTCCCATCAGCCCATCAGGGCAGGACATTCTGTGACTGGCCCCAGCGGGAATCACTGCTCGGGGCCTGGCTAACGCATTGTGAGCGATCTCTGGTTCTTCAAAGCAGACACCCATCTTTCTGTGTCAGGATAAGTCAAATAAGTCAAAGCTATCAGGGGCAACAGATGCTACCACCTCTCTCCGTTCCTCTTGAAAAATACGTTGGGACTCCATCTCAAGTGAAACGGTTTGGAATCAATCTAATCAATGAATCACGGAGCCAATAATGTCAGACAACAGAAAGTGATCGCACCCAAGGCGAGTTTCTCATGTCGCCGTGGATGATGGGGCATTCCTCGCACTCCAGGAATCTGCGTTTTTCCCTTATTTTCTCCTTAAAATCTTTAACTTACAAGGGAGGATGAACTTCATCATTTATGTTCACAAGGCCTGTGGTAAATGGGCTAAAACAGACACACTGCATTATCAACTCTCATGATGTTCCAGTGTAGTAACACAATGGACAGATTGAGTCAAATTAACTTTCTCTAAACTTAACAAGTCAAACATAAAAGGCAATGCAGTTGCAATGATGGGTCTGTTTGTCCAAAAGATTGCTTACACAAAATTGTAGCTCTGTTGTTGATTGCAGCCATTTTCCTCTCTCCACAAATGACTCCACCATTGTTTCCTTCCATCGAGAATGAGAGATGAAGAAGTGATGGAGAGGGGCAGGGATAGAGGGCGTTGTGCATCTGTATAAGAGAAAGATGCAGAGATACTGAGGGAAGATAATAATCTGGAGGGAAGCTGACAGTAGCTCACCCTTGGTGACTCAGGCGTCAGAGGCTGAAAAGAGGTCGACAGAAATTTGTGAAATTAATAATAGCATTTGTGAAGGGGTGAAAAAGACATGTACAAGGAGGTTTAAAAGTGTTTCTCTGGATGCAGCTGTGACAAGAGCAGAAGAATTAGTCCAATTAAAAGTGGTAATTGCTTTGCTAATTTCTCCTGTTAATTTCTCTCTGAGTGTATGGAGGGGTGAGAGCATAATAGGCAAAATGTTTTAACCCTTCATTGTCTTGATTCTCTCCCTCACCTCTTCATTGCTCACGTCTGCATTCTCTCCCCTCGTATTTTAATAGCTCATCTCTGCTCTCCTCCCCCTTGTGCTCGCCCTCTGATTTCTCTGGAGTTACAAAAATGTCTTTGTCTTTTGGTCTTCTCTCAAACTGGATGATTCCCAAACCACTTTATTGGAAAAAGCTGCAAATTTTTGCAGTTTTTGAGAAATCATCATTTACTTTGTCCATGTAAGCCTAAAGGTTTTGTTACTCATCTGACAGTAAATGGGAAAGCGATGTGACTATGACACTTTGAAATATTTAAGTATGTCTCCAGATGACTATAAAGGCCAAGGACCCTTGCTTGTACATATATGATTTATAAGTTATTACAAATATTATTTGTGCACAGTTAGATTTCATATCGGCAGTGAAGACTGTGTAATAGCTGCTGTATATTTTGAATACTGTCCATTTACTTTTTCAAGTCAAATACTGGCAATATTTTTTCTTCTGCGCGTTTTTCCAGTATGGTTATGGAAGAACAATAAACTCTAAAAATGTTGTAACAGGTGAAGAAGTAAAATAATAATAATAATAATAATTGATTAAAAATATGACATAATCCCAATTTTTTCTGATGCAGTTTCACTTGTTTCAGGATTTTTTATGGGAATAAATACATTGAGACAAGGCAGAATAAGGAAGATCAGCTCACTAGTATCAAGAAAATGACACCTGATTCACAAAAACTCTTGAATCATGTTGATCAGCGTTGGAAACAAGTGGGATTACCTCATCCTACTGGCAGATTTTTTCCTTCTTATTTTAGATAAAAAAAAAAACAAACAAGATTTTAACACTGTGAGACTAAAATACTTGTTAAGACAGATATTTGTTGCAGTGCACGTCATTGTGTTGTGACTGAAGAGTTGCTCAGAACAGGACTTCCCTCACTACACTGTCATGTCCGACTCGGTTAAAATCAAAACACTTGTCAAACTTCATTCCAGCAACAAAATAGTTGTGCTCCTCTGCTCTGGCCCATAAGGTGCTCAGTCATGTGATTTGTTCCTGTCTAGCTCTGAGTGTGCAGAGTAGGCAGTCCATTGAATTCCCATCCGTCATGGTTAGTTACACGCTTGTCAGCTGCGCTCCCACTGCCCAGCAGTCTAGCCCTCACCCCTGACCTGGAAGCATTATATCTAAATCACATTACATGGCCCTGTGTTCTTTATTTCCCTTTTGAAGTCACCAGTGTGAGACATCTGTCTGGGCCTGTTTGAGTTAACTTCCCACTCACCCATCACATCTTAATTAGCTGATCTGATTTTCTGTGGGTGTGCGCTTGGGTGTATCTGTATTTCTGTGTGCGCGTTCAATAGTGTGTTTATGTGTATCTATGTTTATGTAGGCGGATGGGGGTTTGTTTGCAAGCCGAGGTGATTGACAGACTGATGGGAAGATAATATGCTGAGAACGACAACCAAAAGGACCTGGAATTCATTCAATGTGCCGATAATGAATCTGAGAGAAAATCCTTGTGTTTGTTCATTAGCCATTGAGGCTGGATGACATGGCCTTCCAGGCTTTGTCAGCCACAGATGTCCCTCACTGAAGGAGTTTGCAGCATCTTGGCTGTCCTTCCTGGCTAATAAGATTGTAATTAGCACAGCAGAGAGAGGTGTGTGTGGCCTTGGGACAAACCTCTCTTTAAAAAAAAAAAAAAAAAAAAAATCAAATCAAATGTAAATGTAAACAGTGCTCCTCATTTCAAACTAGGGCCGTTCCAGTTTCGCTCAGAGCCAATATACAAATATATTTTTGCCCTCTGCTACCTATAGTGCAAAAGCGTGTTCATGTGTGGTGTGAGCTCTTTACAGTTCTTAGCTAAAACCCATATCCATTTATTCCCTTTACACACTGTCCCTGGAATTTAATGCAATCGAATGCTTTCTTAGGTTTTATGCCATACGAAAGGGAAATTGGTTTCAGTACTCTTATGTCCTTGTCAGCACCGTTATTTGATTATGATTTGGTGTACATACTACAATGTCCTTTTCGTGTCCTTCACCATGGTTATGACTAAATGGCAAGAGGAGGAAGGTAGGCAGGAGAAATCAATATAAATCTTTAGTGACGACCATAGCAACATCAACTTCAGCCACAACCGTGTGTGTGCGCGCGTGTCTGTGTGTTTCCATGCGTGTCTATCTGCCTATATAACCAAAGGAGAAGTTTTAAACCCTTTAAATTTGTATTAACTGAGCAGAATGAGACAAGAATGAAGAGGAGGAGGAGGAAGAAAAGGACTGATGCCTCTCCACATTAAGGCCAAGGCCCTGAACCCACGGCTAGAAACATGGTGCTGTAGAATGGTCTCATTTATGGTCTCCTGGAAAACTAATTAGCCTGGCGGTACTCGACCCCTACCCCTCTCCACATAGCGTCTGTACACTGTATGTGTAGTACTGGCGGGGTGTGTGCATGTGTGTGTCTGTGTGTATTACTGTATTACGCTGATTCTACCGAGCAATCATAAGACATTTGCATGGTCAGGGCCGTTACCTTCAACTACAAATAAGCCACGTTCCCATCAAGATTTCACTCAGGAAGACAGAATTAGATGTTTTCCATATGACATTTTGGCTCGGGCAGCAGCTTTAAACCTTGCACAATGCTGTGAGAAAACCCACTGCTGTCAGCGCCTGTTTGAAAAGATTATGCTCGCTGATTATTATGTCGCGTTTAAAACAACTAAAGTACAGTAGATTCAGTTTAGTTTCAGTGATATCTCACCTTTGTGGACTATTTTGACACTGCATCGCACAAACCTATGAGGTTCATGAAAGGTGCAACACTGATACAGGCTCCTCTGCAGACCTGTGATGCCATGACTCACTTCATTTAAAAACCGTATTCTGGAGATCACCCATTTGTACAAACACGACAGACCCAGATACGACCCCATTTCATTTTACGCTCACACCAACTGCTCCCGAACTCCCATCATGGATATGTACATGTTAAAATGAGAAAAATGTCAGTCTTTCAGTGTAGGCAAGAAGAGGAAGCAGTTACAGATAGGATTAGATTCAGGTGAAAGGACAGAGTGAGGTTAGGTGAATTGACTAAATTAGAATTTAAATTTAGCTAAAGGGAGTGTTGAGTAATTACCAAGGTTGGATATTTACTCACCATTCATTTGCCACCATTTTCCAACTGGATTTTGATTGACTTTAAATTTGGCAAAAAATATATACATTTTGAAAGTTTCAGTGAGCTATACTACACAGTCTGGTAGTTTGCCATGCTGCCTTCAGTACAGAAGACACCCCCTTTACACCTGAAATTAACACGTGTCCTATGTCCAGATTTGTATCGAGACATTTTAACTGGAATACACTTACATCTAGTATTAAATTATGTGTGTATATTAGCTAAAGTGGTTACACAGGGGACATATCCTATCCAGCATTAAGGAGGATTAAATTGTCACTTGCAAACACCCCCACCCCCCACCCCCCACCAAAAAAAAAAAAAAAAAAAAAAACACAAGAAAAAGAAAAAGAAAAGACTTTTCATTTCATGAATCAACACAGAGGCCAGTGATACTGAATGGCTCTTTTATTGTGAAATAGATTTCAGTACAGACAAAGTCAAAGCACTGTATATTTCCTTTTACATGGGTCCACCATAATAAAAGAGCCAGGATAAAAATAAATAAATAAATAAAAAATACAACTGGTGGGGCGATAGTACGTGGGTTATGATTACCACCATGCAAAACAAGAAAAAAGAGTCTGATGGGAGTGTTTTTAAGAAAGCACAAAGCTGTAAGTGTAGCATGAAGCTAGACGTTGGCAATAATTAGTATTTCCACGGCAATAGTGAAAAAAAAAAAAAAAGATCCAAGCAACCGCCACAAGCAGACCATTTAAATTTTCCATCTTTCCTTAATTCGATTTTAGCTTTATGTCTGTCTCTGAGGAAACAGAAAAGACTCTGGGCAGGTATTTTAGTGGCACTCCTTGATTTTGAGAGTTGGGGTCAGTGATGAAGAGGGTGATCAGCATTTGTGAGTATATCTTGCTCAGATATTTTAGAATGAGATAACGTATTATTGCCAAGCTGGAAATGGCAACACTCAGTCTCAGCTGCAATGCAATTGATAATAAAAGAGTCTTAACAAGATTTTAACCAGGGAAGCCACATCATGAAAACCCTGAAAAAGATCTTAACGGGTCGTATTAAAACCTTGAATAAGATCTTGATGGATCTTTAAAGATCTTTGAGGAACCTTGCAAAAATCTACAAAGAAGATCAAGGTTTGTACAGTATTTTAACCACATCATCCACACGTGCAGCAGAAATATCAATAGACCGCTATCATCAGCATCTCTATAGCTGCCTGAACTGAGCTATTTCATAGTTTCCAATTCATCATTCATGTTAGCTTTAGTGGCATGGTTTCCTTACGGGCGCTATGTAATATCCAGGCCGAGACAAAATACTGTTTACAGAATCTGACTTAAGAGAGAAAGTGCAGTTTTAAATGTTTTCTGTTACTTTAAGTTGCCATGTTACTTTCTGTATTATCATCACAGCATTTTCAGTGTTATAAGTACGAGTGAATCTCTTCTTCTTTTTGCCTCTAGCAATAATTTTAGTAACTAATAATATTTTTCAGTTATATATGGGTTGCACAATAGAATAAAGT
The DNA here is from genome assembly GCF_902150065.1 of Myripristis murdjan. Classification (NCBI taxonomy): domain Eukaryota; kingdom Metazoa; phylum Chordata; class Actinopteri; order Holocentriformes; family Holocentridae; genus Myripristis; species Myripristis murdjan. The sequence goes on from NC_044000.1 coordinate 20,387,073, forward strand.
TAAAGGGCTCTGGCAGAGGGCAGAAAAGCCTGGCCTTTATACCTCAGCCCAAATGTTCGTCATTTTCTACGAGGAGGAAATGAGAATTAGAAGAGTTGGACCCGGTGCAATGTCACAAAACCCTCGACTTGCAGAACAAACACTTAATCTATTTAAGGGTAAGGAATGCATTGCAGTTGAGACTGAGTGTTGCCATTTCTATCTTGGCACTAATAAGTTATCTCATTCTAAAATACCTGAGCAAGGATTATGGAGAGAATAATTAATCTCAGCTGCACACCAGTGTGAACCAAAAATGCTTGGACCAGATGAAGCAAGAAAGGAGGACCAAAAACACGACTGAAACATTTCAGCAACAGCAAACTTTGTAATTATACAGACATTTTATTATTTCTAAATGTCTGAGGTTATTTCTTTTTCAATTATAGGACAGATTTGTCAGCACACTTTCCACTTTTCTCTGAGATTGCAATTCCAAAATCGCAGTTTTTACAAAATACTACACACAACTGGATACATTTGACACAGTCCTCATGACTAAAATGTGTTGTGCTCATGTGGAAAGGCGCTGCCACTCAAAAGGCTCGGCTGAAATCACCAGTTGGCCACACCGAGCACTTGCAGGTACAAACACTATAGGTGTGAAATTAGCCAAATAAAAAAATCACAACAGAGGGGCAAAGGTGATGAGCTCTCCTGGTTTGGAGATGAATGGGTGGCAACGCTGCTGAGAGAGGTAAAGGGGAGAGGGGAGTGCGAGGCGAAGAGGAAGAGGAGGAGGAGGAAGAGTAAGCAACACTGAATGTGATTTGGGTGTGACAATACATTCAAAATGAGAACAGGTAAGTAAGCCACTCCTTCGACTAGGCTAAGTTTTCCCTGTCATACAACATATACATACTGTATTCATTACTGTAAGAGAAGTTTGTATATATGTTTGTGTGCTTGTAAGAAGAATATTTCATGTATCATATGAAATTAGGACACTCAGTGTCCCTTTTACAGTCAGTGGAACTGTATAACTGCATAGTATTTTTTTCTGTAACTGTAGTATTTATATTTACTGTGTTTTCTACGTTTTAGAGAAATTAAAGACTCCTAGGGCATGATAATATCTACAGTATGCCTTTCCATACCTGTGCAGGGGACACGCCGTTAGACTGAGTGACATCATGACTGCAGACTAGCTCATATTTTCTAAAACTAAAAGGGTGAAATTGACAGGAAACTGCAGCCAAATTCAACTGTGTTTGCTGCAAAGCACACAGTATTTTGCACTCTCCGTTTTTTGTTTTATATTTGTGAAGGCCACTAAAATGATCATCTTTTACTACAGGTTACTGTGTATGCCTAAGCAGTAAGTGTAAGATTGAAAAACTTATTGCTAAGATAAGGCGCTCACAGTGGTGTTTATAATTGGGAACATCAGTGTAAAGTTCATATGATGGGATGTGTCGTTTAATTGTGAAAGTCCATTGACATAACATGATTTTGAATGCAATGTCTCCCTTTTTTTAATTTAGAGTTTGGAGAAAATATGGTGTGCATTTGGAAAAATGTAAAAACTGATGAAAATCTTCTGTTTGTCGTTTTAGTGGAGGAGAAATAAACTGTTTTGTCTGTTAACATTTTATTTTGAGCGTTGTGTCTTCAATGGCATTCAGGATAAATCTCATCAAAGAATGGGCTGCATAACATTCTTACACTACAAATTTCACTTTCCTCCATTTACTGTCAGCGGTGCTGTGAGTGATGAGTTCATGATTTGGTTGTTGTGCATAGTAGCTGGAACGTTTGCTGGGAATGTGTCAACAGACCTTGGATCATTGTTTTTGTTACACTAACACTAAGATGCTAATGCTCACTAACTACTTTTATCCAACCTCCCACCCAGACAGCATTCAGCTTTCTTTAAAGAAAAAAAAAAAAAAAAAAAAAAAGCTCATTCAGAAACCCAACTATGACTGCAATGTAATTTATTTTCCTGAACAGATGCTGAACAGATCTCAAAATAATTGTCTCATTGATGGTGGATTCTGATGAGATTAAATGATGATGCTGAGGTTCTGATTTGTAATCAGTCAAGATCTGTGGTTCACTCCTCACCTATTCCATAAATGCAAGTTAAGTAGAGCAACACTAAAAAATAACATTAGACACCTATGCACACTAGAAGCCCGTAATGATGTAATGAAATTCTTATGTATTGATTGCCATAAGGAAGAAAAATAAAGATTTTTAATGATCACTGTGGAAATCGTACTCTTTTGGGAGCTTACTAAGATCCTCAAAGATCTTGAAAATCTCTTTAAAGGTCAAGCTATAGGATAGTTTTAAGAATGAATCATGACCTTCAAAGATCTTTAAAGACTCAACTGTGATCGTAAAATGAGGGATTTGAACATTTTGTTAAAGCCCCATCAAGATCTGTGAAAATCCTGAAAAAAATCCTGTTAAAACCTCGAATAAGATCTTGACGGATCTTTAAAGATCTCTGAGGAATCTGGCAAAAATCTACAACAAAGATCATATAAGGTTTATAACAATATTTAACCACATCATCCACATGTGCAGCAGAAATATCAATGGACTGCTATCATCAGCATCATCAGCATCATCATTCATGTTAGCTACATAGTGGCATGGTTTCCTTAGGGGCACAATGTAATAAAGAAAGGACACAGTCATCCTCTTCATCCCAACCAAAACCAGACACAGACAGAAAGACAGAAAAAGGATGCAAGGCGTCAAGTAACATAGAGTGAAGTGCTTGTCCAGCTTCCAGATAACAGTTGGTCAAAATCAATAATAAAAAAAAAATATATATATATATGGTTATAGCTTATGGTATGCCTCAGTGGAAAGGCTCCTCCTTGGTGAAACCACAGATGGAAGAGAACGAGATTTCCAAACAGGCACCAAAGAGGAGTTTATTCCATCTGTTTGATTAAGTTCATATAATTCTATGTTTCAAACACACTGGACCAGAATAGAAGAGAGTCCCTTTACCATCTGATTTAATGAGATTTCAGTGCGTACACCCCTACCCTGCTCTTAAACTCCTTTCTACAATGCAGCTTCGGAGATTTGAAATGGCACCAAATGTTGGAAAAGTCATCTTAGACCCCAGGTTTACTGTAGCCAGCACCGCTCTCTTGTTGTTCATCCATGATGGCTTTCTTTGCATGCTTTCACTGAATCTGTGACCAACTGTATATTTGCGTTAATGTGCAGTAATTTAATTCAGATGAATTTGGAGTCCAATGTTCTGGGTGAGCTGGACCCTTTATTTTCCTCTACATGCTGGCGGCAGAACAATTTGAGACTCCATGTGCTGCAGTTCAAGTCAAAGGGACCATGCAGAAATATAAAATCAGCAATTTCCCCACTTGGTTACAGTTATAGTTGCAATAGGTAATTTCTTCTCTTCAAATTTCTCCCCACCTGCTGATTCTTGAAACATTTCTGGTATGTGACGTAATCCTGCTTTTGCTGGAGGCATCAGCCACAGCTCTGGGCTGAAGGTGCTTGTAAGGCAATATGAGCTGTTTTTCCCCTGCATTTTCAACGGTTTCACCCTGGATCAAATTGCTACCTGCTTTAACTCTTCTTTGCAAACTCTGATTCCAAAAAAACATGCCATGCCAGTGTCCTGAAATCACTTCAAACAGGCCAGCAGAAAATCAACAGGTGATGTCTATTGTTTTCATCATTCTGTGATGTTGAATAATTAGCCAATAAACAGACACATTTAGACTGACACTTTTTCTCTTAATGTGGCCACATGCTCGTGTAAATTTATAAGGCATTTGGATGTGGTTTTGGTCATTGAATTTTCAGTGTGTTTTGGACATATTTACACCTGGGTTTTATATGTATGACTGCATCTGCATACAATACAATCACCCAGAACACATCTTTAGGGACTAAACTATTAAACTATTATTTTTTTTTTTTTTTACCAAAGTGAAAATGACACGGTGAGCGCCATAGAGTAATGGGATATTAAAAAAAAAAGAAAAAAAAAAAGCTTAATAGAGTACTGAGGTGATTTTGACACACTCAAATGTAAAAACTGATCTCCCAGTCCACATTAAAGCAAACCATAAGTGGCACTGCCAAGCATTTTTGTGACATGACGGTGCTAAAACAAGATGCTCATACTCCCTGTCCTCCCTTGTCCCAGACAGCTGATGTCCTGTGATTCTTTCCACCTTAAGCTGCTAGTGGTTAGCTGTGTGCCTGTGAGTATATCATGTTGTAAGGCCAGCGGCAGGCCAATGTAAAACTGAAGTAATCCTGTGTGGAGCCAAGAAGAAGGTGTTAACTAATAAGCTGACGAAGTCTCTTGCAGTGGAGCTGAAACTGAACTCATGTCGGTGGTGATGAATTCAGGGGTGCAGGACGGCTGCCAGTACAGCCCAGAGTAGAACAACAGAAGCTGCATCACATGTGCAATATTATCAGTGGGTATGCTCCTAAATTCCTGTGTTCTCAGATAACAATGCTCCATCCTCAGCATAACCATAATACGAGCCAGTGTGTGCTCATGTGAAGTGCCCCGAGTGAAAAATGTAACCAGAAGTTCCTTTTTTTTTTTTTTTTTTTACACTAGTGCCATGTTGTGGAAAAGCCCTCGGCTATACATCCAGCCTTTAAATTTGAGAGGGGCTTTATAAATATAAGGATAGGTCTTTTTTGTGTTTTTTATGGAACAAGGTAATTGATTAATAATGAAATCTGCCCTAACATTGTTATTGTAGCCGTCCCTTTTTTCATGTGGGAGTTGTTGTTCATTCCTTAAACGGTGGTGGTGGTTTTTTATTTATTTTTTGCATTGCTTATTTTTTTTCCTGTTGAATGTCTTGTGCGTGTGTTGTTGTTGTTGTTTTTTTTTTTTGCATGTGTTTTTTAGTGTCTGATAGCCCAATTAACAAAATCTATCTATCCATCTATGCAAGAATTATTACGCGAGTATGGAGCATGAATTTGTGGCACACCGAGAGCTTAAGGTATGACAGTCATTTAGCTGAACTCTGGAGGGGAATGCAAATATTTGTACTGAGACAAAACCTGAATTTAAAATGACTGTATGAAAGTATGTAAGTACATATATATATATATATATATAACAGAAAAAAATATGTTTGACATTACAAGATCAACAAATGAGGTTTATAATCAACTATCCTTTGCCACTCACACACTCACTCAATATGTGTATAGATAGATAGATAGATAGATAGATAGATAGATAGATAGACAGAGATACATGATATCAAGCTCTATCTTTTTACATACACAAGCAGAATCTGTGTTTTATTTTCTTGTTCTCTGGCTACACAAAGCGGTACCCATACACACACTAGCACCAAGAGTGTACACACAGCTTTTAGCTCCTTCTATTGTAGCATTCTCAGTCCAAGGCCATGTGCCATTCAGACTGGGCTCTCAGAACTCACATCCAAACCTCTGCTGCCTTCAATTAGCGTTTAACTCATGAGTGTCAGTCAGTGTGTCCTTGCTCACTGAGGCAGCTGGGAATTAGATTTCTCCACTGCTCCATTCTCACAATAGGGAACTGGGTTAGGGACAATCTCAAAATGATACGGAGACCCAACAATCAGTGTGCCCTCCCTCTATATTTCTCTTTCTGTATTCCTCTCTCTCTCTTCTGTGCTCTCTATTTTTATTTGCTTGGTCAATTTTACTCATTCAGCTTTTGTAGAAAAAAAATAATAAAACCCCGATTCATTTAGAAATTGGCTGAATTTGACAACTGATCTAAGACTGTACTGAAATAGTGAGATACAGAAATAGGGCGAACTGAGACTGGTCCTTCTTTAGGATTTCTTGCCTTTGCAAAACCGGGCCAAATACAAACAACTGCAAATAAAAGAACAGACCAGTTGATTGTTAAGTTGTCAAACACAAATTTGCAATTTGCCCATAGACTTAATGGACGCAATGGAAAATATTAACCTGTGTTCCAAGAGTTGGACAGGAAGGTCATTCGTTTTAATTAAGCAAACAGATCAACACTTCATTAGCACAGCAGGTTTGCAGCACCCACTTTCCTATGTATATAATGAGTGCAAATGTAAAGAGGCTTTTGACACCTACAGAGTTTCATTCTAGCCTTTACATTTGCAAGTATGAACTCTGGGAAATGCTCCATGCTCTACCCCATACTTCACACAATCACACAATTCATTTTATTAGTTTTTATTTTTCATTGTCTCGTTCTATTCGATCTTTTTTTTTTCCTCCCCTGCTGGATCGTATCACTGTTTGCTGCTGAGTTACCCAATTTCCCCACAGGGATCAACTAAAGTTTCACCTTATTTATCTTATCATTTACTGTGAGAGAACTTTTCAAGGATACTGGACGTATTACAAACCCACAGCGATGCATCTCTGAACTTCTGCACAAACATAACAAGGACACACATACAGTACATGCACACTAACTCTCTCTCTCTCTCTCACACACACACACACACACACACACACATACAAACACACACACACACACACACACAGGTCCATCAAACTGCTCTCCATCTGTATATCCAAGGCTCTCCTGCGACCTTCCTTCCACCAAGGCCTAGGGACGTTCAGACTGATTTATTCAAAGGGACGGTTCTCATTCAATTTTCTCCATATTCATAACCGTGTTTCGCACCCCCACTCTCGTTTTCCTTTTCAGCTCTAAATTAAAGGTACAGGAACGAGCCAGGCCTTTCATCTAGGGCTGGGGGTGGAGGGCTGTGGGAGGAGGGGAGAGGTGCAGGTGGGGAGGGGGGTGACGGTGGCGAGACTCTCTCCACTCTGTATTTATTAGCCCCTTCTCCCTCCCCTTCGACCCCCCCAACCCTCCTCCCCCTCCCCCAACGACACCTGGCAAAAATGATTCATTAATTCAAAAAGCAGCATTTTTGAAAGCCGCATTTCAAAGGCATCGACAGGAAAGAGAGAGGAGCTGAGTGGAGTGGGGTGAGCAGGGAGAGCTGAGTGAGGAGGAGGAGGAGGAGAGAGAGCAGGGGGAAGGCAGAGCCAAGGTGTTTGAAGGGGCAGAGTGCATTTCAAGTTTCTGCCACGCCAAAGATCAAGCTTGGGAGGGGGGAAAGGGAACAACGGGGAAGGTAAGATGGGTACGCCTGGATTTACTGTTGCTCCCTGCACATTTCCTCACAGGTTCTCTTTACAAACACCTTTTAGCTGTAGGTTCCCTCATCTATCTGCAGCAACAACAAACTATGAACTTGACACAAGTAGAAATTATATGTAATCACACAAATTACAGTTTTTGGGGTGATTGCACATTTTCAACAGGGCATATTTATATCTGTGTCCATGTAGCTAATGTAGATAAACATACATATAAACTGATTTATTAAATTTATTTGATCAGGGATGATGCACAAATACATAGAAGAGATGCTTTTTACCACAATTAGCTAAACAGTTCATTTCCACCAGCAGTCCCAATGCAGGTTGATGTAAAATGATAATAAAATACAAAGACACACAATAAAATCCCAAATCCCAAATATAATATGGTTTTAGTATTTATTATTATTCCACCTACAAGGTAAATGAAGAGATTCTTGTTATTGAATGAAACTATTTTATTGATTCACTAGCACACACACACAACACACACACATGCACATACACAGGAACAGTAAACACCAACAGCAGGATCATGTGTCGGCCACTCCCAGTCCAGCTGAATCTTTCATACGGCTGCAGATGATGTAGTTAATTATAGATGGCAGGACAAGCCGGGATCCTTAGCCTCAATTAGACAGGGCCACAGGGTTACTGACCTGCACGGCGACTGTCAGTGCCTATTACACACTACACACGGCCACTGACAGAGAGAGGGGCTGGGGGTGGAGGGCAGGGCTGGGTTACAAGGGCTACTACTGTATTCTTTTCTTTCCCGGCAAAAAGCAACACAGACAGGCGCGCATGCACACACACACATGCCCTGACACACAAACCAACAGAGTCGTAAAGTTGATTTTATAATCAGTGGAATTAATCATATTATAAGCTTGATACTGCTTGTTTGCCAGCAGGTGTGTGTTTGTGTGTGTCTAAATGCCTGTGTGTGGATATACCTTATGTGTTTTTTCACACCTTTATATTGATTCATAGTCTAAACATATCTTAATATAGGTATAATATAAAGTATTGGTTTATTTTAAGATTTCCCAGGTCCAGCAGTGTTTTAAATATTTGCTTGCAGGTTTTTTTTAATTTTTTTTAAAGGTTTTCTACTACCATTTTGACCCTGTTTGACCGAGGGTGGTCAAACATAAAGTTGTGAATCACAGAAAACACTCTCAATTGACTCTGAGTTACTTTCTTGTGATTGTTTAAACTTCTTGGCACTCGTGTTTAATTTCGTATTGTCTTGTGTTGCTCTGCTACGTGAAGCTGGTTAAAACAAATACACTATTTGACCTCGCTGTGGTTTCTGGTGTCTATAGATTGAAGTAGAGCATTGACGTTTGCCCTATTTTCTCACGGAGGCAGCCATTGGTGTAGTGTGTCCCATTCCCAGGGTGTTCCTCGGAATACTGTCTCTGGGAACAAAACCAGGAAAATGGCCCTGAAATCCATCATATAATGATCCAACTCTAATGACTATGGCTTCAGGAGCAGGGCAGCCCTTTAGTTAATCACTGCTGTCTGCCTTAAACTCTCTATCTTGTAATTACCTCATCCTTATGCCCCCCTGTCTCTTCTGCTCTCTCTTCTCTACTGCCACTTTATCCCTCTATCTTGTACTATCTCGCTCACACAGCCCCTCCTCCTCAGGTAGACTGTTTCCCATACGCAAATAGATTTCCCTGAAGCTGAAGTTGTGCTTGGAGGGCTATTCAAACGATGCCAGTTTCCATTAATGCAAAGATGTCTTTGGCAGATAATGTCGATGGAAGATGACGCACCATGAGCAAGTTTAATTTCCATTCATTAATCAAAACTCCGGTGCAAGTCTACCGCCTATCCCATCGAACCCCCAGCTCCTACCTCGTCTTGCCCCTCCACTCAATATCCACCTCCTCCTCCTCTTCCTCCTCCTCTCTCCCTGCTGGCTTACCTGTACTCACCTGTGTCTGTCTGTGTGAGTGAGCGAGAGCCAAGCCCCCTTTGGGACCTGCTGATTAGGGTATTAAAAATAAATGGGCTCAGTTTAGGGGGGGTTTGGTGGCACGGTGGTATATATTTCTGTTAATTTTTCTCCCCCCCCACCACGTAGTGACTGATCGGGCTGAATATGATAGCATGGGCTGTCACGGCAATAATTAGGCCAATTTTCCGTGAGGTCATCTTACAGGGACGCTGGGCGGCTGTGGTTCACACACAGGGTGCTCTGTGCTGCTCCTGCCCCAGAGCCCCCAGGATATGATCGTCCACACAGGGCAACAAAGAATCACTCCTCAGCAAATGAGAGCGACAAGAAACACCTACAATCTGATATGGACTCTGGTTCACAACGGACGAGTTAACCCAAAGAGTTACCTCACTAGGCTCTCACAGCTCAAAATCAAATGGCTTCTTGTTCAAATTGCACCCCTAATATTTTACCTAAAATATTAGGTAAAATTTGTAAAGGGATTAAATTTTCTAGGGGATTTCCTATGATGATTTTCAAAGGATGAGGCACATTATAGGAGAACTTTTTTTTTTTTTTTTGTCTTCTTTACCCCTGCACCACAATCAAGCCATTAACTGTGAAAACTTTATGCCTCCTACTACTTTAGTCTAGGAAGAAAAAAAAACCTTAAAAGTGTGAGGTAACAGAATTCTTTGGTAGCGGTTCTGCTACCAGAAAGCCAACAGTGCCAGCTCAGAGCGCAACATATTTCAGCTCCATTCAAAACACTCCCTGGTTGGGTCAACAGCTGCAGGCTAGAATTAGAAATCAATTATTCAGCTTCGACAAGCTCATTAAGTCTCTGAATAGGATTTTCTGTTCTGAGTCTGCCTGCTCATTTCTCCTAGCTTGCGGTTTCTAATTAGTATTTCTTCTCTCTTTAAAGTTTGATGGGAGTTTGGGTAAAAACGTGGGCATTGACTTAACACTCCCAGGCCCACTGGCTTCTCTGAACAGTATCATTAGCTGTAAAAGAGGGTGTATTGCCACATTGGAAGACCACTAAGGTTGTTTGCTTTCAGTTTGGGCACTATCTAATGATTGGAGTCATCAGGCTAAATTAGGCATTAATAATCAAAGGAGTGTAATCTGGGTAAATTAAGCATTAATAATCAAAGGACGACTGGAAATTATCACACACACAGCAAATGAAGCAGCACTAATCAGCAAGAAGAAAGGGGGGCAGAAGGGGGACGTAGTATTTTGAGAGAGAAAACGGAAAGATATGAAAAGGGGAATGCATGTTGTCATCAGTTCCTGTAGTGGGGCTACTTTCTGTTAAAACAGGACTAATGAAGAGACAATGTTTGACCCACTTTCATCTTTCTGTTGACAAGTGTTGTCATAGAGACTTCCCTCCACGCCGCTCAATCGTATCCCGTCCTCGTGTAGCCCCTCATAAGCATGCTTTTCAAAATGTAGGCTACTTAGGCTCACATCACCTGCAGTGCAAGGCGGATTATTACCAACCTTCTCCTCATCCATCCCTCGTTCTCTCTCCCCGCTCTGCCTCCTCCCATTCCTCTCTCTCCCTTCTCCCTCTCTTCCTCTCCTCCCTTCCTCTCCTCTCCACATTGTGTGTGTCTATCTGATCCCGTGGCCTTTTGTTGCGCTATGAAAGGCCTGATGCCACACTCATTATTTTCTCCTTTATCTCTCTCCCCACTGCTCTGATTAGAACAGTCGCCCCTGACAGACGCCCTCAGCCAGCTCCTATCCATTACACTGTGTGTGTGTGTGTGTGTGTGTGTGTGTGTGTGTGAGTGCGCGTGTGTGTGCGTTTGGGTCACAACATCTGAAACAAACTATATAAATCATAAGTGTTTACAGTGCTGTAAGTGCCTATATTGTAAAGGACTGTATGATGAAATAAAGCTATAATGTCTTTAAGAGGAGAGGGAGAACATGCTGTATTTTGTTTAGTTCAGTGTTTCAGTGAAATAAAATTAGTCTCTCTATAGCTTACCCGCTCTCCCAAACATTCTCACTCACTATCTCTCTCTCTCTCCCTCTCTTAGTCTCTCTCTCTCTCTCTCTCTCTCTCTCTCCCGCTCTCTCCTGCTTTCTCTCTCTCTCTCCCTCTCTCTCTTTTCTCTCTAAACATGAAGTGAATGGCACAAGCAGAGTTTTCTGTTTGGGCTTTTGTGTTTTCAGCACTACAGAGTTGAAGGGGGTCTGAATGCTGATGCTGCTGAACTATTCTGGAAAAAATGCTCAGAGTTCCACTGGTCAGCTCCATGTGTGCATGCATGCATGTGTGTGTGCTCGTGTGTATGTGTGGGCTTGTGTGTGTGTGTGTGTGTGTGTGAATCAATAGAGACCAGCTATTTTCATTCACACCCCCTTCCCCCTCTCTCTCTTTTGGTGAAAACACAAACACACAAGTGAGTATTTCACTGTTTCACTCAACAAAGCGAAGCCAAAGGTGGTGCTGCTGTTATTTTAGTGAGTTTTTGGGGGACTTGTTTTATGAAACAACCTCTTTCCAAATGAGAAAATCCACACTGTCACCAACGGTTGGCCCTATGGTTTCAGCTTCACTGCATCAGGGTGATACTGTAATACGAAGTGTCATAGATACAAAGTATGCAGAAAAACAGCAGTAAGCAATTGAAGCATCAGTCGCTAATCTCCAGTAAGCTGTTTACAGTTAAAGATGAATATATGCATAAACCAGTCATGCTGAATTATGGAAACTCTTTTAAATATTTACAATTAGATGTAGAAAAGAACAAGATGCATTTTACACATATATTATTTTCTCATAAGTTCCCTCCCTCCCACGGCAGTCTGAATATGTCATTTGCTTTTAAATTGCATTATCATGCAAAATAAAGCAGAAATTTGATGAAACTCAGATGGATTCACCTGAGTTAATGGAATATGGGTTTAAGAGGGAACTAATTATCCTAGTTTAGCAGGGAGTGAATGTATTTCTTTGGAAGGCCCTGATTTTGAATGTAAACATTAATGGCCTCCTTGATTAGCATTAGAATAGTGTGTTATTGTCCTGCTCACTCAGCCTCCTATTGGATATGCATCTGTGCTGCTCCACTCTGACTGACATACACACACACACACACACACACACACACACACACACACACACACACACACACACTCACACACATGGTGCAAGCTTTAATACACTTATTACCTGCCTTATCTACTAACGATGCCATTTCTCCTTCTAATGTTTTGCTAATCCAAAATATTCATTTCCTCAATCAAATTACAGTATTAAGGTCCAATGCCATTACGGAAAGCTCTGTTTTTGTGAGCGACAAATAAATAAATAATCAAAACTGAACTAATAAAAATATATATATATGTGGCTTGAGGTAAAGGGCAATGTGTAATATAAGAACCTGAGGAGTCATTATGATGTACTTCTCTCTTTGGTGTTCATGCTCTCTTTAGGAAATGGAAAGCTATGAAAGTTACCCAAGGAATGGGCCATTATTATATAAACAAGGAAAAATGGACAGAAAGATAAGGAAATAAAAGGAAGGGAAGAGACATGGGACCCTGGAGAAAGGGAAAATTAAGAGAAGGAGGGGAGGAGGAGAGTTAAAGGGCAGGTGAGGAAAGAAGGCATTGACTTGGGGCCTCCCGGGGACGATGACCTTATTTCAAATTCTGGGTGAGGGAGTGCAGGCCAGTCATAGTTAGGCAACTGAGGAGCCCCCTAAGCTTTAACCGCACACACACATACACAGACACCTGCACACGTGCACACACCCACACACAAACATGCACACGCACTCAAGGCTGAGCTCAATAATAGTGAGGCCCCCTGAAGTCCTTTACCTCGCTCAAAGGCCAAGGTGCTGCCACTGTAGTTAGCAAAGTTACAGCGCACAATATTCCTCCAAGGTGCAACATCACATCCGTCGTTTAAAAGCAGCAAACTGGTGGCTAAATTCTTTTTTTTCTCTGAGAACTGTGAGGGCATGAATGTGAGTTGCGTGTTTTGTTGACAGCTGACAGCTTCATCTGTTGTAGGGTTCAGTGATCTGTCCCTTCCTTCTCTTAGTTGCTTGTCTAGTTTCTCCTTGGGTTTTGTGCTGACTAGGAGAAAGTCACCCATTTCCTCTAACATATAGACCTTTATCTCATCCCAGGGAGACAGTAAGCCATCTAACTAGTAAATACTGGGGCATTAGAGGACCATACCAGTGATCGTGAATGTGTAGTCCATTTACTAAAATTTACCCACATTTTACATTGCAATACACCATCTCACAAATAATGCAGGGGTTCTAAAGATTCCACAACATATAATCAAAATCTCTCGAGTCTCAAATTTGTGTTTTTGTTTACAACATCCGCCTTATAATGCTCTGTTTCTGTGGCTAAAAAAAAGTCGTTGCCATTTATAGACGGAGGAACTAATAATTTGCAGGGTAAAGCATATGTTTCCACGGGGTCTATTTCAGAGAGCATTTCACTCCACCCAATTTCAAACAATACAAATCAACAAAACACAACAATTTCCACTTATGCCCGTTTTCACTTACATTACATCCTCTCTAGATTTGTGTCTGGCAAAAACCTCATAACACCATCGTCGATATATAGATTGGCACACAGTAGATGCCCAGGCCCATGCCATTCTCCTGAAATATAGGCCAGTGTGGAAGAATCACTTCCCTTTCCAAGTCACTCACTTGTCTGTTCTTTCAACATCGTTTTTCTTGTCATCCACCCTACCCATCTTTACTTCTGGTTCCCCGTTTGCTACATAGCTGCAGTTTAGCGCTGACAAGCGTAAAAACACACATCAGTAGCTGTAAAGGCTGCAGAGTGCATCAGTGCTAACAAGGTCTAAGTGCCAAAGTGCTTAACTAGGAGACAGTGTCACTGCCCCCCACCCCCTTTCCCCCCTCCACCCCACCCTCATTTCTGTCACACTTGCTCTCTTTTTTCTCTGCCTTCTAACCTCCCCTCCCCGAAGAGCTGCTCATACCATTTTACATTTACCTATGCTTTCTTGCCATCCTTATCTCTGGCCAATCTGTAACGTGACAGGTATTCAGCATCATCTGAAAAAAAAAAAAATCTTCCATTAATGGTTCCTGACCTCTCCTGACTGACTACTGTACATTAAAACATTAAAAACCTTCCCTACTGTTTGGCGCACTTTCCTCTTATCTCCCCTATCACTCCTTGATGCCCCCCCCCCCCCGCCTCATACACAAACACACACACACACGGACACACACACACCTCTCATCTTACTTTCCATTTCACCTAATCTCCTTAGTCCAGACATTTTCTCCTCTATACATTTTCTGCTCCTTTCACCTTACAACCCTCATGTACCCCCTCTGTTGCTTGTAGAAGCTTGCCTGATGGCCATTAGTGTTACACCCTATTACATCAGTAATGACTGACTGTGAGCTCTAATTAGAGATGTGTTAGGGAGAGCTGACTATACCCCCTGCTCCATACACATGCACACCCACACACTCACACACACACACACACACATACACACAGACTCTCCTTGCACCGAGCTGTTACTGTGAATCCATCGCCGTGGTGACACCATTAGCACAGCCCCTCTAAGAGTTGCGACTCCTGACTGTTAAAACCATTACACTCATTACAGACCAATCAGAGGGGAAGGTGTTATGGCTAATTGATACGCTGAACAATGCATAAAATCTTGTCTCTAATTGCCCTGCGGGAAAAAGAGAAAGAGCCCTGGGAGAAAGAGGCAGCAAGAGAAAGAGAGAGAGAGAGGGGGAGAGAGGGAGAGAGGGAGAGAGAGGGAGAGGAAGAGCAACGGAGAGAAAGTGGCATGCTAATTTCGAAATCTGATATTTTTCCATTCTAATAATATAGGACCATGTCTTCATCTAAATATGCTGTAGGGTTTTTTTCTTCTTGAATAATGGGATGTTTCTTCTGGGTTTGTCATCTGTGATAAGATGATTATCTGAAAGGTCTGTGGCACATTGTGAAGAGAGTCTCACCCTCTCTGCTGGAGTAGGTAATCCTGGGTAATAGCATTATGGACACAGTGTTTTCCCAAAGCCCATGATTATCCACTGCTGTTTGCCATGGGATTGACATTGGCCTCCCTGCTCTCTCCCTCTCTTTCTCTGCCTCTCCCTCTCTCACTTCTTCATGTCATCCTGTCTCTGACTAACCCCTCTATCTAACCCTTCTATTCTTATATCATATGATTCCACTCAGAGAAGAAGATGAAATTAGAGCACACGAAGCAGCAAAAGAACAAATTGCTTTTAGACAAGAACGCCCCAGATTTGAATGTCATGTTATGCTCCCTCCGTCAAAAATACAGACTTTCTGTTTGGCAGTTTGGGGTTACCATTTTGCTCCAACACTCAGCGAAGACATGAAGATTGCACTATTTACTTAGTACTATTAGTGCTATAAATAAGCGCTGCACACAAACCAATCTCTAGCTGTTAACTTTAAGAAATGTGATGAGTGCCGGATATTCTCAACACTGGATCTCCATTTGTATAATTGTGAATGTTTGGCTATTTTCCACACCCTGTAAAGCATTCTTTAATAAATGTGAAAATGTGGAAAGAAGCTTAAAATTCCAGTGGCTTAGGTGTATCAGTGTGTCCCTCATACATTTCAATAATATATGGTGCGCTCACAAATCTAAGTTAAAGTCTCTGTTACAGAATGAGTTTCAAACAACCAGCATTACCAATCCCTGTGGGTTATGTTTTGATATCAATCTCATGTCCTTGTGTTTTTATGTTTTGTACTGTACCCTGTGTGTTCAAGGCTCTATTTTTTTTGAGGGTCAGCTTATGGGGATTCATGTTAGTCTGAGATAGACCATATGAGCGGAGCCAAGACCCTCTCAGCTTTTAGCTGATTGGCTCACTCTTCCCTCGATGCTTTTAGGCCTGACCCTGACCTGATCTCACTCTCACTCGCTCTTTCGTCGTCTTTCCCAATAGTCTCAACTTTTCTTTTAACCCAGCTTACCACTTTCTGTCAGTCCCCCGCCTTATCTGTATGTACACTTTAATGCATCTGAGCTATTCAAATGTTGACTTGCTTGAAACTTAGGCAACCGCTGGCTTGATCCAGCAGCATCAACATCTCACAAAGTAACAATGGATATACCCTGAACTTGCAAATCAGTGAAGATGACATGGCTCATGAGATGTTTTGATCTGCAGAGAGGCAGCATTTTCCTGGGTAGCAAGTAAATGAAAAGGCACAAAGGTTGTCTAAGCGCCCCTGGCCTAATGAGTCACAAAAGAAATACCACGAGGGGTATCATGACATTGTATGTAGGGGGCAAATTATGGTGAGTTGAAGGGGCAATGACATCCCCCTTATTATGGGATATCAATGAAATGCATCCACCTTGTAAAACCAAAGAATTTGGGGGGAAATGTGGGAGGGGAACAATAATGCTTGCCCGCTGTCTGCCTGGTTAAATTTACCCCTTCATTATGCAGCAATGACATTATACACACAGATAAGGAGAACTGTCATTTTGTGCAATGTTGTATCGTAAAGATTCTGCTTGGATGTATAGCTTTGTCTTGTTACTCCTGCTAGTTGTTGCATGATCCTAAACTATACAGATCCTTGTTACCACTGGGGGCCATGCAATTACTTTTAGAGGACCCCATCGGCCCCCAGTGGGGCTCTGCCAGCACTGGCAAACAGATGGATGGGTTAAACAGCAAAGACACAGCAGACACCTGCCAGCTACAGAAGCCACAAGTCAGGTAGTCTGCCTGCTCTGGCAGTCCTGCGGCCGGGACAGGCTGCGATTAGCCTCCAATAGGCGAGGAGGGAATCAACATTCAGGGCCTCAGCCAGCCACTGAATGATTCATTCATAGTATAGGAACTGTTCAACCAGGCTCTGCTCCTCTGTTAGGAAAACAAATGGGAATAGCGTGGGTGAGAGAGAGGAATTAATCTCTTTAACACAGGTGAATCCATCTGAGTTTTGATGATCAATGGTGGGGAGCAGATCTGAGTCAGGGGATTAATTTGATTTGAAAAGGACACTGACAGTAACGAGTCTCTCTAACCTCTTATTCAAACAAGTGTATGTGTGCATGTGTGTCTTCCAACAGAAGGACCAATATATTAATAAGCCTAGCATAATCTCTTATAATGTGCTGCATCTCTCTCTCTCTCTCTCTCTCTCTCTCTCTGTGTGTGTGTGTGTGTGTGTGTCTACATTTCTCAATCCTGAAGCTGTCAGAACCATATGCAGACAAGCTGTGCAGGGTCATAGGCTATAAATTAAATCCGACTGTGGGCTTTACACAAAATAGTGCAAGGTTAAATGACGGGACAGGAGACCTATTAGATATTAAAAGAAAACAGAGAATATGTCCAGAGTGTGTCCACAATATGTCCAAAGTCACCCTCTACACCTCTCTTTCGTTTTCCTTCTGTTCCAGGATCAGTAAGTCAGTATCCAGGAAGGGGGGGACGGTGGAGGGGGTGGGGGTACGAGGCTTGTCGCCAAGTCCCCGCCCCTCCTCCCCGAATGCGGCACAGCTGCCTTTCAGAGCCCCGCCGCTCCAACCCATTCATCCTGGAGAGCCAACAAAAAAGTGGCTATTTATTAGAATACTTGTTTTGTATTGTTCCGTGCCACACAAAAGACGCTTCATTATGTTAGAAGCAAACCCCTTTCGCCGAGAGAAACAATAACTTGGAATTGTCTTTTTAGAGTGTATAATAAATGTCATTTCTTCTTGTCTCTCCCCCTCAGTGTGTGTTGAGTGGTGGGTTTGGGCACCGGGCATGGATGGCCTTGGCACTCAAGCGGCCAGATTTAGTGGGAGTAGCGGTCTTACATGAAGCTTTGGAGGGTTTAGGACGGCTTTAGGAGAATGGAGGGAGAAATCTTCCCACATGGTCTGCAGTAGAGGGGACGGGAGAAACATGCGTAAGTTTGCATAACTGAGACGACACTTCTGTACGCTAAAAGGTCCTTTTCATAAATCTCTAGCCTCTAGATGCACCGTTGATTAGCTTATACCAGTTGTGCGTAAAATCAATTTCTAAGTGTAAAATGCGAGTAGAGATTGCACTGAAAGGAGCAAATGAAATTTGAGTGTATATGATACCTATGTGAAATGACTGCGTACTGAAATAAATCAGTCGCCAAGGGCTTTATAATTAGGAACCTTTATTTTGGAATGTCTGCGCTCCGTTGTGTTTAATTCACTGCAGATAATATGTGTTTCTGGCTTCGGGCTGTCGTTTTATTTTGGGAGAAGTGAGCTCCGCGAGGGGTTGGCTGCAGAGCGCACATGAGGGCTTATGGTGCTACCAGTTGCTCTCTAGCCGATACAGTTCGTTCCTCTGACAGAGAAAGTGGATGGTGGATATTTATTACTGATCTAGACGGGAGTGAACGGCTATCGTCTCTGCACGCTACGGCTCTCTTTCCTTTCTGGCTAATTCAGGAGAAACGCGCGATGCAATTATGTTCTTAAAATGTTCTCTTGTTAGTGATTGTTAAACGGTAACTTGTTTTACGCATGTGAGCGCATTTTTTTTTTTTTTTTTTTTTACTTCTCAACAGGCGCTAGTAAAGTGAAAAGGGGTGGGGTGGTGGGCAGAAAGAATGACTGATCAACAGATCTCTGTTCAGGTTGGAGCTCGTTGGGTCTCTGTGAAACAGGTGTTTTCTCTCGATAGCGGGGTCAAATAGGCCTAATTAACCCATATGACCTTTTATACCTCACTGTCTTACACTGCTAGGTGATCAGACACTCTCTCGCACCCTCCACCCCAAACACACACACACACGCACCACACTCCCTGACACAGACGCGCGCGCGCGCGCGCGCGCATAAGCACCCGCATAATGTGGAAAATGTGGATGAGCTAGGGCTAATTTAAAGGAAAAGATTAACAGAGTCTGGATATCATGGAGTGGGCTAACCCAGACACAATTGGCTAACTTCTGCATTTGGGGGTGGGGAGTTTCGAGGTAGAGAGTGAGGGATGTGCGAGGATGGCGTTTTCAAATTAATCATTACAAACAGCTTATGTAGACAGGTAGTAACAACAGAGTGTCACTTTCCATCACTTCAGCTTTGACTGAGTCCTGTGAGCGTGATCTGAAATACAGCATGACCGCCGCTGGCAGCTGAATTTATTCATAACCTTGTACTAGCTTTGCTCGCCAAACTTTGATGTGAACACCGCACAAAGTACCTATCGCTCATGTTTGCTTTGCGGGGCTGAATAACTGCCGTGACCCTTGGCCCCCGTCGCGCACCGTCGCAGCAGCGCGCGCAGCCTATTGCACAAAGAGCCGGGGAGGATTGTCAAAAGAGGAGCCACTGATGGGGAATGACAGGAGAGTAAATACGGGCCACCAGGGTCCCAGTGTCACCCGAAAGGCTAATCCTTACTGTACTGCACAATACTGAGGCCAATCACAGTCTTGGTTCACCAACAAGAGTCTATTATTATTATTATTATTATTATTAACAATAACATTGATGATATAATAATAATAATAACAACAATAACAATACTACTAATAATACTAACAATAATAATAATAAATATTATTATTAGTTCTGTTTGTTCAGGCTGAGACATGGTAAACGCAGCTGTCTTAGAGTGCAATACATTGCCATTTTCATTGTATTTTATTTTATTTAGGGAAGCATCATGCGCTAAGGCGATGCTGCAAATGAAACTTACAAGCCTGTGGTTGGAAATGTGTTGGACCTCTGAAAACTGTGCAAGTCTATGTTTGTTCTTTGCTGATTCAGTCATAAATGTTGTCTTCATCTCTCCAAATCTCCATATTTTGAGAAGGCGAATTATTATTATTATTATTATTATTATTATTATTATTATTATTATTATATTATTATTATTATTATTATTATTATTATCAATAAATTACTATTATGTTATTACAAGACTGTGTAGGAACAAGAATTAGGATATTGTTATGATATTGCGGCTTAACGGATCGTGTTGCATTGTTACTGGGTGAACAGTTTCTGGTTTTGGCTTTGTTTCCCTATTGCACACAGAAAATTTAAAAGGGTCATTTTCCTGGGATGTGTGATACCCTGTCTCAGAATAGTTTCACTGGCACTCACCGCCCAGGCTCTCTGTGTGTCACCATAAAGTGATCTTCCTCGGGCCATAAGCCACATGGCCTGGATCGCTGGAAATGTTTATTGACCATTGTGAGATCCAGTTAACCCTATTACCAAACGCGCACGGATCCGTCTGAGTGATCCCGCTCCCGCAGGCCCTAAACTGAGAGCTATATCAGGCTAAGCTCTAATTAAAAACAGCAAAGTATGATAGAATGATTAAATCGTTAGTCGCGCCGCAGGGAAGGGGTATTTTGTTTTCCCTTTCAATTAGAGGTTGATTGGGCTTTTCAGGGGAGGTCAGCTGTGAAATTTGGATTATATATGCGCGGACCCGCAGATACATGGACCCTTTCCTCACATGATTTCGAAATATTTCATTGCATATAAAATGTAGAAAATACAATAGCAAAGTACACAGTTTCCACCCGTCCTTTCTTGTTGTCTACAGCCCCACAGAAGCAGAAGCATCGCCGGAATTGATTCACCATCGCCAGCAGACGGCGATGACGGTTCTTTGCCCCGGCAGTTTCACGTAGGCGTGTAGGTTATCCTGGTGGGCTTTTCTGTTAGACCGACAGTTTGTCAAATCTTTTTCACATCGTCTTCTGCTGAATCGAGTGTAGGCTTGCTTTCTCTGACACCTGATAAAGCAGAGACCTTTACCTGGGAGAGAGAGAGAGAGAGAGAGAGAGAGAGAGAGAGAGAGAGAGAGAGAGAGAGAAGGAGGGAGAGAGAGAGAGAGCGAGAGAGAGAGGCGAAATGGATTTTAAGGTGGGATTTGTATCAAGACGTTTGAATCTGAATTGGGTCTACAAGTAACCCAAAGTATCAGGACAGCAGAGAAGAGAAACAGAGAAAAAAAAGGAAAAGGAAAAGGCCCCAGGAAAATTGAGAAAATTTAAACATAATTCCAAAAACATATGATTGCATTTTCTTAAAAGGGGTGATCAGCTTAATTTGCTACTTTACTTTCTCGAAGGCCTGTGGAGGGAGAACCAAATAAATTCAGTTTACCCACTTTTTTTTTGCCTGGAGCCGTGTACTCAACCATCTTTTTACCCAGAGAGTTCAAGTTGTACATCATCCAACATAATAAGAATCCTCAAACTGATCCGTGTCCCTTGAAGATGCTGCGTTTTAATTAGCAAACTGAAAAAAAGAAAAATAATTTCGGAAAACAGAATTGTTTGTTTATATTGGTTGATGTTTGACTTACCATCACTGACTGTACCCAGCTTTACATTTGCTTTCAAGTCTTTGTTCGTTACTTTTTTAGTTTAAGTCTTTAAGAGTGTGTTTGGAGATTTCATATGCCTCGTGCAATTTGTGGGGGTGACCCTCCTTTCAATCCCCCTCCTCCTGTGTTCTTCCTCTACGGTCTGAGAGTCACCTGACCAAGCGCCATGCAAATCATCCTGCTGCTAGAGCCTCATTGGCCGCTTGTGGCTCATTTAACCGCTGTCAGTGCGCATCATATGGCCGCCGCTTTAACTAACTTCTCAACTCCGACAGGGAAAGTGGCTCAAATGCGCATTCTATCACAGTGGACGTGAACCAAGCCAAGCCAAGCGAAGAGAGGGGTAAATACTGACGGTGGAGAACATTTTATTATTCCTTTTCGGATTATTTGTCGTCTCGCATTTGATTTATTTGGGGGCAGAATAGTATCTTTGTAACCCAATCATCCTGTGCGCACCAACCGATCTTGTGCGCGCCTGCCCTACCTTACACTGCAATAGATTTTTCTCTGTTGGTGGTGAAGTTTGAAAACCAGGTGAATGTATAGCATGATGATGGAAACTGACCTCCATTCCCCTGGTCCCCAAACGAATACGACCACGGGGCAAACGGGGCCGACCAGCGGGTCTAAAGCGAATCAGGACCGGGTGAAGAGACCTATGAACGCGTTCATGGTGTGGTCCCGTGGGCAGCGGAGAAAGATGGCACAGGAGAACCCCAAAATGCACAACTCTGAGATCAGCAAGCGGCTGGGCGCCGAGTGGAAGGTGATGTCCGAGGCTGAGAAGCGCCCTTTCATCGACGAGGCGAAACGGTTGCGAGCCATGCACATGAAGGAGCATCCGGATTACAAGTACCGGCCAAGACGGAAGACCAAGACGCTGTTGAAAAAGGACAAGTATTCCCTTGCTGGCGGTCTGCTTTCTGGGGCCGGTGGGGGCGGTGGAGTTGGTTTAGGGGTCGGCATGAGTTCATCCGGGGTCGGGCAGAGGTTAGAGAGCCCCGGGGGTCACGGGGGCTCCGCCAGCTCCGGCTACGCACACATGAACGGCTGGGCGAACGGTGCGTACTCGGGGCAGGTGGCTGCAGCGGCGGCGGCCGCAGCGATGATGCAGGAAGCTCAGTTAGCCTACAGCCAGCACCCGGGAAGCGGGGCGCACCACCACCACCACTCACACCACCACCATTCACACAACCCCCAGCCCATGCACCGCTACGACATGACAACCCTGCAGTACAGCCCCATCTCGAACTCTCAGAGCTACATGAGCGCCTCTCCATCTGGCTACGGAGGGATCACCTACACGCAGCACCAGGGCTCCGGCGTCTCCTCCTCAGCTGCCATGGGGACGTTAGGGTCGCTGGTGAAGTCGGAGCCGAGTGTAAGCCCCCCCGTCAGCAGCACACACTCACGGGGTCCTTGCCCCGGAGACTTGAGAGAGATGATAAGCATGTATTTACCGACCGGAGAGCCGGGGGACCCGTCAGTGCAAAGTAGACTCCACGCCTTGCCGCAGCATTACCAGAGCGCCACGGCTGGAGTGAACGGGACGGTCCCTCTAACACACATTTAGAGCTCACAGAATAATTGAAAACTGCAAACCAACACATAACCAAATATTTACCTCTTTTCTAAATTATCCCGGTCCCAGAACTACCTGCATTTTGTACAGAATGTTTATGATATTGTAAATGAAGGGTAAATAGCATATTCATCTCGGCTTTTTTCAATAGCCAACAGTGGAATTATATAACGAAGATGATGATGAAATATTGGTTATTGTGCTATCATTTTTTGTCCATTACTTAACGCAGTCTTAGTTGAGGGCTACGCCAAGTTCACGAGGATATTTGGTTAAATTGTCTCATAATTTTGGGGTTCTTGTAAGTTATTGAAAATGAGATAAGATGTGTCATAATCATAGAAAAAAGTGCTTTAAAAGATATATGGAAAAAAATCGCATTCCTTAAACATTTGTGTTCATTTGCAGAAGCCTGTGTCTTAATTCTCGAAATCATCTCTTTTTATTGTAATAACCTAATTATTGTAAATTGTGAATAATTTTAATATTTCAAAGACTGACGGGCAACTGCTGTTGTAATTTAAGTGCTTTTCTGCAAGAGAAAAGCCCTGATATTGCATTGAAGAAGAACTGAATAAATTTCACATATGTTTCTTTCATTCTTAAAAGAGCGGTCTTAGATTGATTATTTTCACTATTTAATGTTTAACAAGAATGTTTCATGTTTTAGCCTGTGAAAATATCATCCAAGCAGACTGTCGGGCCATATCCACCTATTTAATTGTGAATTTGCTGCCGGCCATAGATCACACAAGCACTTAAATAGCCTAATTGTTTGTGCGTAATTGTGCATAAAAGCTGCGGTCTGTTGGCCTACGTAAACCAATTTCTTGGTAGGATTAAGTTGTTTTGGCTTTTCATGAAGCAAAACTTTATGAGGGGTCATTAGGATTAACTTATGAATTAAATGGCTCCATTATATCACAGTGGGCTTGGAGGCCAAACAATATTATAGAACAATTTTAAATATTTATCCATGGCCTGTATGTCATGTTGATAGCCTTTTATTTTACCACTATTTGTATGTTCTTTTTAAGCATGATTCCTCACACCATGCTTTTTTGTGAAATATTTCTGATTATATTGATTCTAGAGAAATTCTCTGCGCAGCATGCCAAGCCCTGATATAACAAACCACCTGTTATTATAAGGGAAACAGAATCATTTATTAGGCCGTAAAGGATTTGTAATATATTAATTATTTGTATTGTAAAAAATGTCTTGTTTCTCCAGGATCATTATATTTGCAGAGACTGTTTTTGTCTGCTGAACAGCAGCAAGAATTCCGCATCACATTTTGAACTTCGTTTAATTGTTATTCTCAATCTAGTTAATGATCAGTCATTTTATTGGTCAGTAATAGAATTTCCTTTTACTAACAAATAACACAGCTGACAGACAGTATAGCTTCAATATGCAGTTCAATTTCTTTATCAAATCACACAATTTTTTTTTAAATTGCAGTGTGCCTCGAAAAACAAAAAGCCTTCCAAGGCTCCTTCCTTTTTATGTGGTTTATAAACACAAAGCTGGTCCAACATAGCGTGGACTTATGGGCTTACAAAATATATCTATATCATCTGAATAGACTGAATTTTATTGAGCCATTCTGAAAGGGTGTGTGTGTGTGTGTGTGTGTGTGTGTGTGTGTGTGTGTGTGTGTGTGTGTGTGTGTGTAGACTTTACTGTTTTTGCTGCTGGGTTCTCTATCTTGAACCCATGACAAAGAATGCAAGACTGAAAAGAAAATTATAAAGAACAACAATATAATACAGCAGTACATTAATGAGAGGAATATTTTTTAATTAATGAAGAGTTGTTTTCAGTGAACTTTCACTTCAATTGCATTGCACATCCATTAGCCCAAAGTCGAGTTTTATATCATCTTCTATAACAGGCTTTTCTGTTTAATTGTTTATTCTCGGAAGAATACAATGATATGAACGACGAGATTATGAGGTTGAGTCATATATCTATATACAGTAACTGCCAATATATATATATTTTTAAAAATATATATATATTAGTCTCAAATATGTGAGCGTCTGCAGGTGCTTTTGATTTAACTTGCCAAGCACCTGCATATTGCCCTTAGTGGAGGTTTCAATTGTAAGTTAACATAAACCAAATGTTAAACGTGTGATTTGAAAATATTTTAATAATATTTAGCTATTACTTGCCCACGTCTGCTCTGGCCCTGTGTGCTTGCTGGTCATGCTCTGGCACAGTGGGATATTTGATATTTTCTGTTCTTTTAAACATGACACTGACAGACTCAGGGAGCTGAATTGAGAAAAGTTCAAGGGAGAGAGTGTGTGTTGTGTTGTTTTGTGTGAGGAAGGAATGAGTTACATTTGGCTAAATGAGGATTTGAGCAGTCAATTCAAGTTGCTTAGATTGCTCACCGATATACAGCCAATGAAATAAGGCTCCTCATGAAATAATTCATCTGGCAAAGCACTTTCTAAGGGAAGAAAAAAACCCTTAATGCTACTTCCTCAAGATATAAGACACAACTTTGCACTCTCAAAATAGGCAACACTTCACCACACAAAGCAGTGCATGCAATCATCTGGGATTTAGAGCACTTAACTCACCATCACTGTCCACAACCAAAGCGATAACTGGTGCACACTAAAGGCACAGCCGGGAATGAGGCTTCCCATGGGCCGAATAAACCGAGCACAACCATGACTGTGCGTTTCTCGTGGCGTTACTGATGAGTCATCAGAATCTAAGTCTCAGTCGTTTCAAAGTTTCATCATCTGTATCCAGATGTCTACGTGTGTGATCTTAGAGCACTGGGAATTTTGAGACCTATAAGTCACCGTTATAAATACTTGTTTAAGAAAAATGTTGGCCACGCAGTACACGCCATGCAAACTTACAATCATGCTGAAATAATGAAACATGATATGTTGGATGTGACGTCTTTTGACAGGTTACAGCTAGTTTTGACATTTAGGTTAATTTTTTATTGCCTTCAGGCCTCATATTAAGATATAAGCTAATAGCCATACACATGCAAATGAGGGAAATTTATGCGTACTTAGGCATTTTAAAAGAATCAATTAATCTCAAATACATAGTTAAAGGGCCTATTTCACACTGATGAAGACTTGCATGGCATGTCAATTAAACCTGTTAGACCTCATAGTGAGCGTGTAACGTATGGCTGCGCCTTAATCTATTCAATAAAAAAAATCTGGAGAACAATGTCTGGAAATGAGTTTGAGTTCCAAAACCCATCTATGCAGACATCTCCCCACTACACAGCGCAGTGTACGGGATGGGATGGCCCCCTCTGTGTTTTGCACCTATTTCAATCTTATCTGCTGATGTAAAGAGACGAGGATTAACGCTGAAAGCCCAGAGAGGCGGAGCACGTCACGGCACATCGCCAGGCTAAAAGAGGAGCGTTCTGGCAAATTTAACCCGAATAAATTACACCTTGAGGTGGAAGAGGGGTGAGTGGAGGGCGCAACACAGACTATAGGTGTAGTGGCGGCGTTGGTTGCAGGTCTGTGTGTGTGGCGTTCATATGTGTGTGTGCGCGTGCGTTTGTGCGTGTGTGTGTGTGTGTGTGTGTGTGTGTGTGTGTGTGTGTGTGTGTCTGTGTGTGTGTCTGTGTTAGAGGGTGCTGACCGACCAATAAATCTCTCCACCATGCGATACTCTTATCTTGTAGCCACCGATATATTCCGCACTAGGAGGCCATCAGCTCCAGCGCACACTCGGTTGCTCGTAAAGCCCCGATCCCTTGCACTCCCTGTCCTAAATGGGGATAATTAGCGTCACTTTATCACGCCTCTGCATATTTTCTCCGTTCTCCCCCCCCTAAAAAAAATTACCAAGCAGCCTGCTCTCGTCGCCCGCTCTGTCACAGAAGATTATGGAGACAGATTGCACAGAACGAATGTGCCGGGCGAGATTAGCGCGGAATAGAGAAAGCAACTGGGCCAATGAATTCCTCGGAAGGGCCTTATCGTGCAATTACACGTTGACATGTTTAACAATCTTGCTGCCTCTTAATCCTGCAGTGCTGCTCTATCTACCCACAGCTACCCCGCTATATGCCGGCACACAGACCTAATGCACCGAAACGCAGCCCAAATGCACTGAAAGTTATGAAAAAAATTGCTTTATTTTCAAACTTTGCCCGGCACAATAGTTATATTTTATTTCTCTGATTTTTCCATAGTCCTTGGGGCCAGTCAAATACAGCCCCATTTTCACTAGAACTTTTAAGTTTCTATTTAAGTTGCATTTTCAGATTTAAAAATGATCATTAATATCCGGCCTATTGTTAAGCTAAATCACAATTTCAAATAAAGAAAGTGACAAAAAGTGTCACTTTGGGGGTGTCTCCGCCTCATCCATCCCAAAGAGTGGTGAGTGTTGTTTAGAGTTCATTTTAGACTTTTCCCATCTTTCTGTCTCCTTTCTTCTGCCCCCCTCCCCTCCTCACACACACACACACACACACACACACACATACATAGCCACCACCACAACCACATCCCAATCCCCCCACCGCAACCCCACCCCATCCCTTCTGCCTGGCGGTATAGCGGGGCCTGTGTGGGAGTGATTGTGGAGCGCCACTGTAGGAATTTGGCAGCGGCCGTGGTTTGGAGAGCCGCCCCACGCTGAGCCCCATTCAGCGGCCAGCGCGCTGTGAGGTTGGGAAGTTTCAGTCAGCCGTACAACTCAATGGCCCCCACAAAGGCGATTACAAGCCCCAGCGCATTCCTGAAGGGACCTGGGAGCGACGCAGGTGCGAGGGGGACCGGGGTAACCCGTCAGAGGAGTGATAAAAACGGGACAGTGCTGGGACCACACAAAACCAAGCGCTCCACAGGAACCGGGGATTTTTGGAGGGAGGAGGAGAAAGGAAAGAATGAGTTTGAAGAAGATGGAAGCTTTGGGGGTGTTTTACCCCATGGCCTCCCTGTCCATCACTGAATGAAAAGGCGAGAAGCCTTCCAATATGGACAGAAAAAGTGTCCTAATTGAAAATATCGCTGCTGCAAATATAGAGCAGCAAGCACAGCCACATCTTTGTCAGGTTAAATTTAGGCTACTCTGCACAGCGGATTTTGAAACACGGATTTCGCCCAACATTTACGGGCTTTGTGTAGAGGAAATAAAATTCTTCTAATTCCTACTCAACTTAAATAACTGGTTCACAGGGTTAATCGCTTTGCTTAAATCGGAAATACCCCTCATTGCACCAAAGCGTGTTTTTTTTGCTGGCCATAGGTCTCTATCATGGAGACAGACGGTAGGCTATATTTGATTAGAGCTGCGCCTAACTATCAATTACCGGAGAAAAACAGAGGGTCCCCGAGGACTAGTAATCAGTGCGCCAGCAGCAAGCGGACCTCTCATTTCCCACCAGTGTATCATAATGAAGGCGCAACGGATCGCATGAGAATGAGCCCCACTCACACATGTAGGCTACTGCTGTGTGCACAGACAGAGATGTACTGGAGGGTAAACCCACCAATCTCGGTTATCACACATTTCTTTCCGCGGTTTTCCCACCAGGGTGACACAGGCCTCTTGTCATATATTTTTTAGAATTTACATTATATGTATAATAATATAATTCAATATTTTTGTGGATATTAAAGGCCACGTTGCCTCATCATGGTCTCCAATTAGAGGTCATAATTTTATCCAAGTGTAGGCAGTGAAGAAACAAAAGAAGAAACATCAGGGACACTTTTGTTTGACGTTTCACGTCCGGTAGTGAAAGGATTCACACTAAAAACCATCCATGCTGTAATAGGAGTGAAACCTCTGATTTGGAGTGGGAATAAGCTTATAAATCAAAGGAACAAGCACTGGGGTTTGCTCAGGGTTCATGTCTCTCTTTCAGACTAAGCAAATACTTTCCAGTGATCCCCAGTAATTACTCAGTAATCGGAAGCATTTCACCAATAATCTGAAGCAAAAAGCAAGAGTCAAATTATTAGTCTGAGGTGTCCTACCCTTCACAATTTTGCCATATTTGGATAACTTTCAGTAGAAACCACTGTCACTTAGCTAAGCAGGAGAAATGATTTGGACCAATGTTATTTATTTATGTACTTATTAAGCATAAGTGGCTCCACAAAAGAAGTTCTTATTTGACCTGTTTGCTTGGAGAAAAGCGAGCTGGATGACGGCCTCCGTTTGGCACTGAGAGGTGCCCTGGGAGCAAGATACATTTAGAATAAAATGTTGAGAACAAATGTGAAGGGTCAGCTGTATTATTTCTTGTTCCTTGCTCAACACACAGCACTGTCTGCAAAAAAACATGGACATCACTTGGGTTTTAAGAAAGCCTAATTATTATCGTCATATCAGGGTTAAAGTACAAAATAATCTTTTTATGTTATAATATTAATATTTAATCATATCAGTTGGAACAGCTGAAGAATCATCTTTTCAGGTAGAATAGATAATAGATGGGCCTCTAAAGCAGATAAAGAAAGTCTCTTCCCAGAGGAACTGCATATTTTGGTGGAGGTATGGGCTAAATTTTTATGTTCTATCACCAGGCCCAGTGTAACAGTCTGCAGGTCCAGACATGGTGATGCAGGGGGATATAGGATTTACTGGAACATTTATTCTATTTTGTTAATATCCTCTGAGATTTTATCTTTGCATATATTTCCTTCTCCTATACCTTTGGATAAGTTATAATGTATCAGAAATAAACTTCAAATTTAATTTCTTCTACTGAATTAGAGCACAGTGCAATAGGCTCAGAGACTGGGCTTTAGCTCGCAATGGGGGGAAAAAAATATGACCTTGGATTTAAGGTTTGTCCCATCCCAAAAATACTGCATTAACTCGTAACATTTGTCCCACAGTCAGCCTTGGGACATTAAGTCCAGAAATGAGACATGAAACCAAAAAACATAATAAAAAACAATTTCTGAACATAAAATGGGAATGCAAAATGAATTAATGGATGGATGAACAGGTGGATGAAACATATTAGTCATTTTGGTTGACTTTTACTTAAGCCTACTTTTCAAGAAGAGTCAAGTTATGTCATCTTTGCCCCTTACTTACAAGACCACAGAATAACAATATTTGTAGGTGCTGATGCTGAATTATGTTGACTCATATCCCTGTTTTTATTTAACCCTTGCCTACAATAAATGTACAGTCTTTGAAACAGAAACAACATATAAGCAATAACCACAACACTATGAAACATTGCAGCCAGCAATAAAGAGCTTTCCTTAGGCCCAGCATTTCATTCAGACATAAGCAAATGTGTAGCACATTGACAGGCGCATGAGGTTGATACATTTTTTGTTAACCTCTACAAGCAGTTAAAGGGGCATTTTTATTATTATTATTATTTTTTTTTTTTTTGGTGTGTGTGTCTGTATGTGTGTCATTGGGCAAAAATTCAATAATAACCTTTCTGCCTATTGTAATTCAAATGGTCTGGAAGAAAATTAGCCTCCTGCACCTCTTCTTGGTTCTGTATTCAGGTTGTAAGAAAATCTAGCGTGTGATGATGGGAAGCTTTAGCCAATCATGAGTCATTTCAGAGACATTTCCGACAAATGCAGATGGGTATGTACGAGATCAATTCACATCTGCCCTATGCTGTTTCCTAGTGCAGTGACAGAATTTTTAATTGACTTACATTCATTCTCTACAGCTATAACCGATATGCCTAACCCTAACCCTAACCTTAACTTCACCTTAAGCTCAATAAGCCAAAATGAATCCTCAAAATGTAAAAAAAAAAATCCATAGTTTGCACTAGAAAATGCAAATGCCCTACCCTGACTAGTTTTCCTGCTTCATGAACAATATTAGTGTAACTACAATTCACTGAAAAATATATATCTTTTTTTTACATGGATAGATTATCAACTAGGCTACTGTGTAACTTTCCAGTCTCCTTTGACATTTCCCGGCATATGCCCCTGCTCATCTGGTGGGAGCGGCTTAAGACAGAAAGGGGAGGGGCGAGACTTGGTTGTATCTTCAAATTCTGGCATTTTTTCCTGGCTTGTAAAAAGACAGTGGGCCTGGATGTGTGGGTGGGGGTGCAGGATGGTTAAGGACAGCCAGTAGGTGATTTGTGATTTTTTAACAGGGGCGACGGACCAATTGGATTGTTCCCGGGCTCGCACACCACCAACCAACACACACACACACCCATCTACTGTACATTTCCCACAGGACATTGTTGCAGGACATGTTTAATTCTACAGAGCCATTTTATCCAGTTAAATTTCCTTTTTTCCCTTCAACAATTGTGTTTGTAACTGTTTATTACAGTAATTATTACACTCAATTTGTTTTATTTGAAAAATAAGACAACAGAAAAAAAAAAGTTTATGAGCATTCAAGGGCACTTTTGCTCCAAGCCCTGTTAATTCCTGAGCTGGCCTCTGTTGTGCTGCAGCCGCACTTTCTCTTTCCCTCATCTGCTGTTGTGCTCCTCTACACAAGAGAAAGTAAGAGAGGCCTGCATCCGCCCAAACCCGATTGGTTATGGCTACTTCATTCATATAGGCCTAGCTTAATTCTTGATATTATATTTTGATATAAGAGAACTGCTATTGGGGTAAATACATACTTTGTGTCGACCTATTATATGAAGTGGACATTAAGCATTTTAATAATACTCATTTTTCAAAACACACCATAGTTTTGACAGTACAAGCTTTACCTTGAATTATGTAAGTGTAGCAGCTGAGTGTGGTACAGTCAATGCAGGTTAATTTCCTCAGTCACATTACCTACTTCACTCCCAGGTTACACCAAACATCAAACTATGTCTGTAGTCATGTCTCCCATAAAATATTTTGTTATGGAGGTGGCTTGGTCTGGGGTGTATTTTCAGCAGCACAGATGCTCCTAAATGATCATCGAAATATTAAATGATTATTATTGGAATACTACAGGCAGTAGTGTGTCTTTGTGATCCTCTTGCTCTACATGTCGCTACTTGTCAGTTTGATCATGAAGGTGACACTCTGTAGAGTTTGTAGGCTGCAACATAGTATAGAACTGAGTATTGATAGAAAATAGTTTATAGAATATTATAGACAAAACTGGCAGAAGGGGCAGGGCTGAGAGAGAAAAAAAATTTCACCTTCAGCACCTTGGACAGCTCCACGGATTTATCAATACACAGCACAGTGAGGCTGCTGATATTTCAGAGTCTAACTTGCACAAATCTCAGTCAGACAGAGGATCAATGAGTCAGACTAACTTATTCAACTAAACAACCTCTCTGCCCCTGCACTCTCTGCCACTAGGAGATCAAGAGGGGGGAAGACAGGTTAACAAGGGGGAAGCATTTTGGTCATTTTGCTAACAAGGGGGATGGCATCCCCCCTCTTATCCCCTTAAATCACCTGCTGATGACAGCACATGCACCTTACAGTGGGCAAGGAGCTGGAATAGTTTGGCAGTAATGATGCATTGGCAGAATATTTTTAATGAAACAAAATAAACAAGGCCTTGAAAAAGAGGGAATGCTTTCTTTCTTTCTTTCTTTCTTTCTTTCTTTCTTTCTTTCTTTCTTTCTTTCTTTCTTTCTCGCTAACTCACTTATATTGCACTGCAGACAGAAGTTCCCATCTTGAACAGCAGTGCAATCCACATTACTGCTCATTACCAGAAAAGCTGGAAACCCTCTCTCTCTCTCATACCTGCTTGCTTGATCACTGACTGACAGTCCCTCACTCCATCATTCACTAGCTCATTCACTCAATAAAGCGTGGTGTACAACACACCCAGGTCTCTATCGCCAGCCCACACACGTACAAACCCACCAGATGCTGTAAAGG